>NW_020884884.1:6628774-6723376 GCF_003945725.1 Corapipo altera | reverse complement strand
GATAGATAGATAGATAGATAGATAGATAGATAGATAGATAGATAGATAATTTATACAATGTCTGCTTGCACGTGCCAAGACATAGCTCAAGGCTTACAAATTTCAGAAGCATAGGAATAATAGACATGATTACGGTAAACACACTGCAAACAAACATGCTTAAAAACCTCAGAGCAACATTACAAAGGCCCCATTATTCACAGTGTTTTCTGAGTATAGTGGATGTTGGGAAATAAGTGCCACAGTGCAGATCACCAGGTATCCAAGACCCACAGTGAATGTGCTATTAGTCATAGGCTGCACTTGTTCAGCTCTGAGTAATGATGAAATACTACAAAAAATATTTAAATCACTCAGTTACAGTAAAATAGAGGCTAACTTAAAAACAAAGAGACTGACAAGAAGTAAGAATTTCTTGAGAACTTAATGATATAGCCATCTTAATTTTTGGGTAGTTAGTGGTGTGTAACAATGTCATTTAGCCCTGCAAACAGTGCATGGGACAAGCCAGAGCTCTGGGAAAGCCGCACCTTCAGCCAAGCAGGCAGATCCCTCTACCTACCCCCTTCCTTAAAACCCACAAATCTGCCAATCCAGTTTGTATGAGAGTTGAACTGTGGAAGGTCACTGACTTTCTTTGTAAATCACCTGAGAGAAAATAGGGGGGTTTGGAAAGTAAAGGGAATGCAAGCAAGCCAAGAAGAAAGGAACAAAAGAACTTAGAATGCTGGCTCTGAGGGAAAAGGCAACCATTCTGAGTAACAACAATTTTGTGATTGTTAAGAAAAGTGTAAATAGTGTTCTGTATATATTAGTAAAATGAAATAAGGCTCCAGTGCTTAAGAATATAATCATATAAACATATTGTGTTTAGAGAATCAAAAATACCTATCTTACCATACATTTAAGGAGGGCAAAGTTTGACCCAAACAGAAAAAACTAAGTTGAAAAACTGCAATTTGTGAACTGAAGACTCACTCCTGAGCCACTGAAGAGTAGCACAGGAGTCTGTGACATATGGTTTTATAAAGAGGGAAATGGAGTGACATTCAAGTTTGACTTCAGAAAGCTGTACCACTCCCACCAGCTCCCTGCTGAATGAGGCATGTGCTCTCCTTTGTTTCACAGTCTCACCCTCCTTGTTTGCTTACACTGAAAACTCTTCTGTGTGTATCTTTCCATACAGTTTATATTAACCTCTTCCTTAACTTCATTTAGCTGCTGCTTGGAATAATGTGGTTTTGATTACTCTTAAAATTATATAATAACAGAAAATATCCCAATGGAAACAAAAGGAGAGAGCTTTTTGGGCCAGAGCTGCTGTTCTGCTTCGACCCTTTTCCAAGCACAGAAGTGTTTTGCCTTGTCTCAGACCAAAAGCCACCTTGCACACATTAACTGCACGCTCCCAATATAAAATGGGATTTATTTGTCCCATAGACAGCAAGCTGAGTCAAGAGTCACCGCAGGGACAGTGGTGCTAATACATTTAATTGTAAACACAACATCGTTCTGCAGCAGGCCTTGGTGATGAGAGCCTGGGTTGGAGCCAGCCCAGATCACAGGGAGTTCCCACACATGCTGTGTCCCCCTCCCTGCCATGGGCGACCTATCTCTGCTTCTCCAGAACAAAGTGAGCATCGGCTACTTGGAAGAGATGGGTTTTACAGCTCAGCTGCTCCCAGAGCCACCTCATCACCCCCAGGAAATGCTGTTCTGGGTAAATGAACCCCACTAGACTTTGAAGTCTGATTCTTGGTAATCCATGGAAGAACATGCGGTTGCCCCAGCTCTGCAGACAGCGTGGGACTGAGGTCCAGATGCAAAAATCCAGGGAGCAAAAATCACTCTTTCAGAAAACTGTGGGCTTTTTTCTTGTCCATGAAATCACAGGCTCAGCCCATATGAAGGCACCCAACATAATGGATGTATTTTCTTCCACTGAATTGTAAAAGCGCAGCCAAGGGTGGAGATTTAATAGTGAAAAGAAGTGACGTCCTGCTGTACTGTGGAATTAGAGGACAGATAACATGCTTTTCCTTTCTGCACCAAAAGTATCTTAACTACATCCTTTGCATCTTAAAAAATCTGACCCTGGGCTCTAGTGTGCTATTTACTTAGACTTACTTTGCAAAATACAAAAATAACGCACAAGAGCTATTTCTGTCCTTCACAAAGCAATTCTGGTATTTCTTAGCTTGAATCCTCAGATGTGTTCCCTTCTCTCCTTCCCTGTTCCCTGCCTCTGCACAGGATTCACACCATTAACTCTGTGGTTTGTAACTGCATTTTCTTCCTCTCAGATTATTCTTATCCATTGTACAAAAAAATCCCTTAAACTGCTCTCCAGTCTTTCAGGCTCCTCTCAGTGGGCATATTTGCATAAATGTCACTCTGGTGGTGCAGGAATTCTTTCAAGGGGATTGGACTGCAGATGCCAGGTGATTAGTTTCAAAATTTATAAGAGATTTCACATTTCCTTGCAAATACGGCAACTATATCATTCACAAAGCAGCATTTTCAATACAGCAAACAGTTAAGCCAAAGAAAATCAGGTTTTAGACTTATTTACCACCCTTTGTGTTGCAGGCATGCTGTATTAAAATCAATTAAAAATTAAAATACAGAGGCATGTACGTTTGCATATATGTTTGCATCGGCTGCTCTAAGGTTCTTTTAAGTGAGTATAACACCATCTTTCAAAAAATTTCAACTAAAATGCAAAATGTCAAGTATTTATCATAAAAAGTTTATTAAAAATTATAACAACCATATCAATAAAAATAAAGACCTAAATAAAACCCAGACCTATAAATTTGTAAGAAATATACCATTTCTTCATGGCAAAAAGAAAAATTTAATCTCCTGTTCTTCAGTTTTACATCCTACTGTTCCTCCATAAATTATAAGTGGTAAAAGGTACTGTCTGCAATGCCCATAATTCATTATGTCATCACATACTGTCCAGTAGGGAATATTATAACACCTTCTTTGTTCGTCTTTTTCTGAGCACAGCACAATAAAGACCCTGAGATGAGCCGTTTTCACTGAAGATTAAGGTCAAGCTTGGAGGTAGAGGAGGTAGGAATGCCCGTTCTTTTTCCTGCTGAAACATCTCTGGGTACAACTCTTTCAAAAAACCCGAGGAATAGGAAAATTAAATTCTTTGTAGCACTTTTTAAACAGAAATTCTTGTTACGAAGTCCATTCAAACTTACATCTATTTTAAAAATGCAAAACTGAAATGAAACATCTGTTTTGACTTAATGCCACTGAATTTTTTTCTAAATTTAAATTTAGAAATTTAAAAATTTCAACTTTTGAATTCCCATGCTTTTTAGTAAAACAGGCCCCTCTTTTTCCTCCCCCCACCCTGAAACCTCAAATCTGGAAAATATTTAGAGCAGTAGGTAAATACTCTCTTTTTCCCCTGCTTCCCTCCCAACTTCACTTTCCTGCTGTTTTCTAACAATTTCCAGTTGTAGGGAAGATGTGCTGGTTAAACAGAATGGAAAAAAAAAGTCATTATATGCAATAAACCCCAAAGAACATACAGGTGTTTGGACTTGTGTGTCTGTGAGAAAGATCTTCTCTAATCTTCATATGTCCTCTAGAGATACAGACTGTGAAATAAAATACTTCAAGCCGCGTGTTCATCTCCCTTGTGCATGTTGGTCCAAATGCATCACTGGAATGATTGTCTGTATAGCCTGAGCTGCACTAAGGAAGCATTACTGCTGTCTGAGGGAAACCTGTGGTATAGTAACTTCATCTGTGAAATAGGAATCATCCACTTTAAATAGGAATAGCAATATTTCCCTTCCTTTCTAAAGAACTTAAAGATTCATGGAGGAAACAGAGGTCATAGAATAAGATTGCATGACATGTTTGCTTTGCAATTACTGATGCTCAAGGTACGGAGAGTTTTAGCACTCATAATAAGGTGTAAAGAAAGAATGAGTGAAAAAGCACGTTTTTATCTAAGTAGATCTTTCTGAACTGCCATCAGTGCTCTTCATACGTTCCTTGTTAACCTGTTGCCTTGCATCTGAGAATGAGATGACTCCATTTGAAACTACATGTTGGTTCGGGATGACCTGAAGTCCCCAGGAACTAGCAGTTGTCACCTGGAAAGTTACTGAGGTTTGAAATGTTCTACTTTCTCTCTCCTGCCTTGAGCATGTTCACCTAAGCATTTTTACTGTCCTTAAAGGGAAACACTCCTGGTCGTTGTAATGGACATGGATGTGTGCACATGTACAAAGGTGTCAGCAGCCTTTGGATGTTTCTGACACCGCTGAATTACCATGCAGAGTGCATGGAGGTAGTAGGAGCCAGAGCTGCTCTTCATGTCATGTCTACTTCTGAAATGGTCTGACAGGATTCTAAAATAAGTTTGGTCAAAATGCATGACCGAAGCATAGCAAAAGGTAACTTTTTTCCATGACCATCTCATTCCATAAAGGACTAAATACAGATTTATGAGTAATTGCCGGTAATTTTTCTTTGTCCTCTGGTTAACTTCTTACTCTCTCTAAACCAGGAATCCTCTTGCCAGTTGCCTCTGCTGGTATCAGAACTCAGAAAACATGCTTTGTGCTGGATCCACATGGACACTCACTCCATGTCATCCCTAGAGAAGTCTGTTTTGAGTAACACTTTACCTGGGAGGAATGGTAGGTCAGTGAGGGCTGCTCTGCCATCTGCAATATTTGAAGGAAATTTCTGCCATGTGTCTTTTGGCCAAAGAAACAAACAATGCCCTTTCCCAGGAGAGAACTCACTCTTATTGGCAGCAAAACAATAAACGTAAATGTGTTGTAGTGCAAAGAGATGGCAAAATTAGTTTCTTACTTAGCTTCCTGGTCATCACCTTGGGGTTCTTCATACTATGTATAAATCATTTTAGAAAAACAGAATCCCATGGCCATCTTGGAGGAGTATTTTAGCAGTAATACTCTCAGGCTTTTTGTTAATCTTGAATTATTTGTGGGTATATTCATCACACATTTTGCTGCAAATACAAAATTATTGTTCTGCATTGCATATTCTGTTTGTATTGAACTTTCCTTGACTAAGCTGGCAGGACCAAGGGAGAATGAGCAGAGATAGTGCAGACTGTAGTTTTCCTTCCTCCAAAGGGATAGTCCTTTTCTTTTGCTACAGCTGAGATAATCCAGACTTCCGTTTCGATCTGTGCTAGCAACTCACAGGCACAGAAGAACAATCCAGTACCTAGAGACTTGGTGGACTGCAGAGAGAAATTAATCATGTTTTGCTTCTTTTTCACGGGTCCACAAGGCTGATAGGAAAATATGTGACATGGCTTACTGTGATAGCCTAAGCTCCTTCCCAGTAGGTTCCCTGTTTGCTTTACTATTATGTAGACTTCATGGTTTGTTTCCACTGGAGTAGCCATTTGGAGGTTAATCGGGTTTTATTCTAAGTAATTTTATTGTGCCGTGACAGCCATTCATAAGCTGTCTAAGATGGATTGGTATGTTAAGGGATAACCTGTTCCAGGGAAGTTTGTGCTTTACAGTTCAATTCAATAAGTCAAGCTTCAATCCACTATTGCATGAGTTTTCATAACAGTACAGACTGCAAATGCACACAAGGAAAACATCTACCTAATCTAATGGCAGCTGAATAGATAATATTGTGGAAATGACCAGTTCTCTCTGCAAGTTAGTGGCAGGTGGTAGTGACTTTCACCGACTGTAACTTTCCTTTGAAAGTTAAAATGATGCCTGTCAAAAGTGCCAATCTACGCTGCCATTTATTATTCTGAAATGTAATTATTTTCCCCTTAAAAAGCAAATAAATTCAAATTGTCTTCTGACCTCTGTCCACTGAAGTCAATGGAATTCCAGAGAGAGCGATCGAGATTGGGGTTTTGCCCACAGTCACGATCTACCTGGAAATGTCACTTGCTGTTCCTGATGAGTGTCAATAAAGGCTGTCATTGAACTATCTCTATATTTAACAAGACTTGCTACAACAGAAATGGACAAATTATTCCAGAAAGAGTGGTTAAAACATGCTCCTGGGGGTTTTATGGTAGCGTGGTGTAATCTAGCCCTTGGCAAATCTGTTGCTCTACCAGTATTTTTCCAGTTGGCTGTTCTTAACTAGATTTGTTCCAGCTCTGAACAGAGGTGAACTAAGATTGAAAATAGTATATTGCACGTACATCTCTAAATCTGAAAAGGTAATTCTGCTGCATTAATAGCCTGATGTAAAAAAGGTATGGTGTTTTTTCTGTAATATTCTATCTGATGGTAAATATGGTAGAACTGCTCTGTGAAAATTGAATTTTTTTAAGGCCTATTATAATTGACAGAAATTGAAAAAAAAATTGTTTCTAATTTTAGATTGCAAAATATGGAGTTACATATCTGGCATTTCCAAAATTGTGCTCCAGACAGATACATCTGTGGAAGTGCCCAGGTTGGTGCATGGCATATAGGCCATGGTATATGTGTTCAATTAACTGAAAATTGTGTAAGGCAATCTTCACATCATTTGACCATCTGCTTTGCAAAAGTCAGAAGCAGGTACTGAGGATGCAGAGAGCTTGTATTTTCTATTCATAAGGCTTTTATAGGTTGAGTGCTTGGAAATCTTGAAAAGACAAGGATTGGAATCTCAGGTATGTCTTTTTGTGCCACTGGTGAATGTGAAACTATGAGTTCCCAGGCTGTGCAAGCAGTTGGGTTTTTTTTTCAGATTTTCTAATTACAAATTAAACTTTGTGTGTGTATGAAACTTTGTGAACTGACTAATCAAATATTCACTGTATTTTTTTAAATAAAAATAAAACCCCATGGTGTGATTCTAGATACTTTTAAAGAGTTTGTAAATCTTGTGGTAAGTAGCTGCTGAATCACTATTGCAATGAAGAGACTAAAAATTAAATTGTCATTAAAATAAAGTCGAGGTAATCCACACATGTAAATAAACAATTGAATGCGTTTGTTTCAATGTACCAACTTTTCAGACATGAAGTACCAATTTAGCATACATATATAAGCCTGCTTTATTCTTATTATTTCCTATATGTCAGTGACCAAATGGAACTTCTCCTTGTGGTAAAGTTAGACAGTCCTACAGGGCCTTGTAAGAGCCTGTAGGATCAGTGTCTTAGAGTTGAGGTGTTTTATTTTGTGTAAGTGGCAGCTAAGTGAATCAAGTGTAAAAATTTAGTTAATTTGCTTGGCTTGTAAGAAAGAACCTAGATATTTCACAGTTCTTTATTACTAACAGTTACCGTAAGTTTTGGGGGAGATAAATGGTCTAAAAACAAGCATGAAGATCTGGTGGTGAGGCATTGGTTTGGAAACAGCAGTAACCACAACCATGCTAGCAAAGTGTTTAGAAATATTCAGGTGTTTATTAATATTTCATAAATTCCTGATACTGGGATGTATCTGTTGCATTAATAATACTGATTCTGAATCTACAGTTTAGTGATCACCGGTTAACTACATGCCATTAATAACTCTACCAACCACTTCTATATTCATTTGGTTTAAACTGTGAGAGCTGACTAGTTGTCCCAGATGATGTGATGCACTTGCTCCTGATCAGCAAATGGCATAGTATGGTTTGCACTTGATTGAAAAGACAAGGTTTTTGATCTTTTACCCTGTAGTACTTCTCATGTACATGTTAAATTAACTATGTGCAGTAATTCTTAAATTCGTGATCAAAACCTGATCACTCTCAGAGAGCAGAAAAAAGCATAAGACACCAAAACTAACTTTCTCCACGTGTGGCTTCATTTTCCACCACTCGCAGGCAGAAAGTGTTGAGTAGTGAACAGCGCAGCAGACAACCAAAATGAGAAACAAAACTATCATGATAGATTTTTCTCAGGAATTAAAAAAAAATCCTCACAGACTACTAGTCAGATTTCACAAGTGTACATTGGCTTAAAATACCTGTGCACTTATTCTTTCAACCTCCAGTGAACTCATTATTGGTGCTTTTACGAGTACACAGGGCACAAGAGAACAAAATCTCTTTTGAGAGCAATTTGTGGAGTTTTATGAATGTCGGCAATGAATATTTTTGCTGTTCCTGTGTTCATCTAAAAAATTTTACATCAGCACTACTTGAATAGAAGCAAAACAGGAAATTAATAAAACCCCGTGAAAATCTTTTCAGGGTATATTACTTAAGATGTGAATCAGATGAGGAACTTGTCTAAACAGATTAATTTCGACAGTACATAGCTTGTACAAAGTCATTATGGTGTACACATACCTTACCACAGCCAAAGTACTTTTGCTCTTTGAAAGGCTCTATTAGAGGTAAAAATCTGTAGAGACAAGTTGGTGAGCATCCCCTTAGCCCCTGGGATATTGCAAACAACCTTTGGGTGCCATACTTGGCCATGCTGGCCGGCAAAATGTGCGACCTCTTCTCAAAAGGAGAAAGCACTTGCTTTCTTGCTGCCTCTTTTTTTTTTTTTTTTTTTTTGATGGAGATTTGGATGATTCAAACTCCAGACATTTGAAGAAAATAAAAATGTTTGAATGCCTTATGAATGAGTCACAACGCAATTTTGGATCTGTCTGTTGGCATGACAAAGTATCCATTGTAGAGAAAGGATTTCCTGATCTTGAAAATGCTACTGAATCATTGCGTATAGGAACAAATTTTTTTGCAAAATCTCTGCCATTAAAAAATATGTTTTTAAGCTTTCCATTCAAGACATATCTTGTTTTTCTGTCAAGCAATCCCAGGAGTATTTACTCTGCATTTTCACTATTGTAAGTTCCTATTGTCAAACTGCTTGGAAAGGAGAAAGAAGCAACAACTAACTTTTCAGGGAGGGTGGGCAGAAAGATTTGGAATTTTTTATATGGAGACCATAATTTTAACTTTCTTGAGTTTCTGACTTAAAACAGCCTGTATTTCTTTTCCAATTAGTTTTATTTTTATTATGATCTTGCCTAGCCTTAAAAAAAAGGGAAGAAATGTAGAATGCTTACCTATTTACAAAATAAATGAGAATGTAGTCAAAGAAAACAGAAGTAATAAAAGAAATCATCGACAGCCAACTAAGCAGAGCAAAAATTCATGAAATGTTGTTCAAATACTTTAGAATAAGTGGAAAAAAGGCAAGAGATGTTGATGTCCCCTCTAAAATTGCTTACAGGCTGCACAGCGTGTCATGCATTAATTTTGCTCTCTATTTTTATGCTTAAGAACATTTATGTATGTATGCAGGCATGCATTTTAATTGGAACAATCAGAAGTTTGGTATGTTCAAAATATTAGCACTGGATAGTTTTTCAAATGTCATTCTTGTTGCCTGTTGTTCATTCTGAAGATAAGATATAGGAAAAACAATAAAGTAATTCTACCATGCTGAGAAACACTTTGTCAGTATTTTTACTTAGTAACCTGAGATACTTGAGATAGGTTTTCTGTTTTTATTGATACTTTTATGTTACCTAATTGCATTTTAAAAAAATTCTAACACCTACCTTTAGACATTTAATATCAAATAACAACTTGACTTGCTTGTGACATAGGAAATCAGTCTTGTGTGGTCAAAAGTTGGACTTTAGGGAAATCTGATTTGCAAGTGCATTCACAGTTGTCAACAGAAATTTGCTACCTCATTGCAAGAGCTGAGATGGCTGAATATGGGTTCTTGAACAAGAAAATACTGAGCAGTATATGAACCTTAACAGGTCATTACAGAGTTGTGATTACTACCTATATATGTGCTTTATCTAAGTGTTTCCTAGTTTGGACTAATCTCCAAATTTCAGACTATGGGGAAAAATAGTTTTGAGAGATCCATGGATAGTGATCCATGGATATACTGCATATATTTGGTTCAGTGAGTATCTTCTTACACTGCCTTTTGAAATATGTATAGGAGACAGCAATCGAATCAAGGTTTCTTTATTTTAGTTCACATGTTTAGTTATAAAAAAGCCTATGCCACAAGCACAGAAATTTTAATAAGGCAAATACTGTCATTTCATTGCAAAATTAATTGGTGAGGCAAGAAAGAAGGGGTGAAATGTTTGTTCATGACACAAATTCAGTATATATTACATTCATCCATGAAAAAAAAAGTATGATGTTATCTTTCTTTCCTACATCAAAGAAAGAATATTCAAGGTAAAATCATGACATGTAAAGTTTAAGCCAATGAAGACATGATATAAAAGGATTTCATATTTTCCTCCCCAAATAATTATAATTCTGAGTCTCTTAAGGGTATGGAGGAGCCACAGCAATTTTTTTAGAAAGGAAAAGGAATGTGAGTTTTATCCAGGCTCAGCGATATTCTAAACCTAAAACAACCCTGCGTTTACCTAATTTTGTCCCAACAGTACTGGTAGCCAGGGACTGGCTCATAGGTGCTGCTGGACAGGCTATTGGCATCGAGCACATCCCAACCTCAAGAAGGTTTGCTGGAGGACCATCTCAACCTGAGTTTTCTTTGGCTACAAAAACATGATCTCCCTCATAGGACAAGTTGAAGGCAAATAAACTGATGTCAGCAACAAAGAAATCCAGTCCTAGGAAGAACAGGTATGTGGTATGCCAGGCACACGTTGTGGACCCTATGCAGAAACTATGAACCATAAGAGCCACTTTTTCACCATCCTGCCTCCTTACCAAATCACTGAAGTCACCAAACAAAGGATACTGAGCCAGAAAAGCCCTCAGAAAGGTGATGTGGTCTCTTTTCCCGAGTGACAAGCAACAGGACAGGAGGAAACAGACTCAAATTGCACAAGGAGAGATTTAGATTGGATATTGGGAAAAATTTCTTCATCAAAATGATCAGGCATTGGAACAGGCTGCCCAGGGAAGAGGTTGAGTAACCATCCCTGGAGGTATTTAAATGACACGTAGGTGGGCACTTAGGGACATGGTTTAGTGGTGGACCTGGCAGTGCTGGATTAATGGTTGCACTCGATCTTAAAGATCTTTTCGAACCTGAAGAATTCTGTGATTCTATGTTCGCTGCCAGCAGATGCCTGTAGCTATGCCCCAGTTTTCCATGTAGTCCACCACCTTTGGCAACCCTGTCACTTTTAACTGACTTGAGAAAGATACGCTGAAATTCCTCACATTTCCCATTACCATTAAAATCAGTAGGGAAGCTTCATCAAAGACAGTTTGTTTTAGCCATGTGTGGATGGACGGATGCTGGGGAAGCAAGGCTAGTGCAGATCCGAGCACAGATTCCGGCTGTTGAGCGTGCAGCTATGAGATTATTCTTAGCTGTGGAGGGACATAGTTGTAAAATATGATGCAGTATGGGTTTTCTGCATTTCAAGACGAAATGCCAGATTTGAAATACACACTATTTGAATAGCTTAATGAGCGGCAATGAGGGAGCTGGTGGGTTTGCAGGCACTGCCCCGCAAAGCACCACAGAGGAGCTCACAGCTTGAGTGCCTCTCTCTGCTGAGCAGCCCTGCACACACACCGAGACTGACCCAGTAGAATTTAGTTTAATGCTCACTGTTCAGGTATAGTGTTAACCAACAGCATGCATGGTGTTTTGTGCCTGTAGGAGTCAGAACAACAGAATTAACTACAGGGCAAAGGCAATGCACAGCTTGCACTTCCTGGCAGTATTTATGTTGGCAATGCCTTTTGGAAGCCAGCATGTTTCAGCCAAAAGAAAATAAAAGAAATAGACACTAGATTTGTTTTCAATGAAGGTGGAATATGATATTTCATGCTCTGTTTTTTGAACTGAATTTTCCTTGTTTATTTGTTCTTTCCCATTTGTTTTAACCATATCCTTTTACTGCATTTTTCCTGAATTTTTCTTTCTCATATGATTTTCTACTGCATACTTTCACTAAAGCTTCATTTACTTTCAAGGATTTTAGTTTGTTATTCTTACCTTGGTCATGGTATTTTGCTGTTGTCAATCCTTAAATATTTTTTTGAGAAAATTAGCTGTAACTTTTGTTCACACAATGACTATCTGCCTCTAGTTTATTTTTTATTTAGTTGTATGTAATTAAATAACTGTGGGCTTGAATAGAGGAATATTCTAAATAAAAGTGAACGGTTATAACGTGAAATTAATATATTTATTGACATGTCTTTTTTTACTATTTCTCAGTTGTATCTATTTGTTATTCTAACCACAAAGCTGTGGTTATAATTTCTTTTTAAGCCGATTGATAATTACTGAAGGAACAGTAAGAAGATACTGGAGCTGTTATCAGTTGGTGTTTCGAATTCATAACTGCAATGAAAACACTTCCCCAATGTTTATTTTTTTAATTCTTTTATTGATGAATAGAAGGCAACTGAGATACACAGGCCTTTTGTCCATTCAGAGTACTTGAAATACTTGATTTTATGGTGCCATGTTGACAAACCTGAACCTGACATTCACCTTTTTACTTCAAGTTGTTTCCTTTCTAGACAACAATATTATCTCGATATGTTCAAATTGACTCCCGATATATATCAGTGACCATCTTCCATCCTTTCAAAGTACAGTTTCCATCCTGTAGCAATCTCACATCTCTGAGTTGACTAGCCAATATTAGAGTATTCTAGTGATGATAAAATAGAAATGTTCCTAATGAGCATGCTGCAATGAGTGCTTGTAATTCCATAGTAATTATTACAAAATAATAGCCTTCTGGGCCTTTGAATTGCTCCTGTGATACAAGGTCTATTCCATATCCTTTGGGGTTTCATTAATCAAGATATTCCGTGCTGTATATTATATAAGACATTCAAAGACTTCTTTTTTTTTTTTTTTTTGATGCCAGAGAGAAAATGGTACTTCCAGTGTGCCATTGTTTGGAGAAAAAGCATTTATAGCCAAGTTCTTCAGACTTACTATACTAGTAAGTTGTATATAAGATGCTGTGGAAAACAGACATAAGGGAGATGTTGTTGAACCACGCTATCACCATCTTTTTGTAAAATGGCTAAAACCCTAAAACAGTATAAGGGAGGTATAAAATTCTGAATTCTGGAAGTGTCCTAGTTCACCATTGAGCCATGTCATAGGGGTAAGTTTTCAAGGGTGCCAATTGGGCATTAACCTTCCAGGCAGGGCTGTTGGGTATGGTACTGTGTCCCCACAAGCCGTGTGTATTGTATCTTGCTCCAGCTTTTGTCTCCAAAATCAGCTGGGTTGGTCCAAATGATGCTCATTGGTTTGGTAATGTTTCTTCACATGTATTTCCTTTCCCTTTACTGTTACTCATCAGTGTTATGACAGAAACCTGGTTTTGCCTGAACATACCCAGTTCCTTGTGTATCAGAAGGTTTGTTAGCACTGGTGCGTCAGGGGAATTATTGTTTAATTATTGACACAATACTGCACTTTATTTTGGAAATAAATTGCTGGGAAGAAGGCTGTAAGGAAAATGTTTGCTGATGCTGCATATGGCTCCTACAACACCTGACCTTGTAGTTCCTGCAAAACCTGACCTTTCCCTCTGTTTTATAGCAACCTTGTAAAGTCAGCTTGCATTATCTGGTGTCAAATTTCAAACTCAAAAAATCATACATTAAAGGCAAATAAATTTGGAGGTTTGCCCTAGTGTCTGTCAAGGGTCTGCACAATATTTTCCGTGAAGCAGACACTTTATAGAAGACTGAAGTGCATGTTTCACTCCAACAGCTCTGTCAAATTATCATTAACCATGGTATGAAGACAACTGGGCAGCCCGAGGGTTTGTACTATCCATTCTGATAGGGAAACAAAACATTGTAGAGAGAGGGGGAAAGAGTAGATGAAGACACATGGAAGTTTTTAAAGTAAATTATTGAGCAATGTGGGGTGAGCTAAAGTACTGCCTAATGCCTCAGAGTGAACCACTTCTAAGTATTGCATCTTTCTCTTGACCTTGAGGGAGAGCAGAATGCTCTTAAGCATGATTTCCAAGCCTTTATTAATCAAGGGAAAAGAAACTGTGTTCCTTGGACTATACCCTTCGCTGTGATGTACTTAGGCTAAATGATGCATCAAGTTTACAACAAGTATTTTGACAGTCCAAACAGATATATTAGTCATTCTGCATTAACTCAATTTCTAGGGGAGTGGGAAAATGTGCTATCTGTTCTTATTTTGTTGGAAAATATGCCTACAAAGAGTCCACATGATACAAGAAGAATCATGGAATTCCTTTTCCAAGGCACTCTTTCAAAACACTGAATGGATTTGATTTGGAAAAAGTCACTGCAAGGTTTGCAGAGTGGTCCAAGTGAGTCACCTGAAACTTCTCATTATTAAATCCACAAAGTGATATCTATTACTGCTCTGAACGTTTGTCTCCAGATTATATGGTGACCCTTAATTTAACAAATCCCTTTATTAAACCTGAGAAAAGGGACTTGGAAAACTAGTTCCCACAGTCATCTCTCAGAATCAGATCCCATGGCACAAAACATGAAATTCTGTGCTGCCCTGATGTGTTAGCTCAGTCCTTGGCCTGCTGTAGAGGATCCATGACCATCTCATCTCCATTTTACAGAGTGCAGAAAGGAGAGGTTTTGCAACCATTTGAGCCTGGGGAATCTATCACCATAGTCAAGGGATATGACTGAAGTGGGATTTAACAATACCCAGTAGGGATGGATTTTGCCTTGGTCTCGTTCATGTTTGACCCTGTAGAAGTTCACAGGAAAGACACCGGGGCAGTTTAAAATCTGTCTATCTAAAGGTAGACTCTAAATAGCTGCAGAGCTGTCCATTAATTAAAGATGTTTGTGCTTATGATCCCAGGCAGCCAACATTGCTGCAATGCTGTTAACCTCAGCTTTGCTGCACAGTTGTAATGTAGATGACATCATCTACATTACACATCGCATCAGGTGTATCCTCACTGAAATGATAAAAATATTGCACTATAGAATGTTACTTTATGAATGCATATGTTAAAATTTGTTGTCTCTGCATGGCAGTGTGCAGATGAGGGAGTCACTGACATGCTGCTTGACAGAGATCTGTGCAAAGCCACAGCTATCTGAAATAGACTGAGTTGTAGGATTGAGTTAATACCCAAATGGCTCATATTTAGAAAAACCAAAGCTGTTTTATTTTTTTGTCTCTGCTTGAAATGAAACCTAGAAACCTGCTGCATGCTTCAGCTCATGGTACTCTTGTTAAACTGTCACTGTGAAACATATTTTCCAGATCTGAGAACATAAAGGGAACTGTAAAACATACTAGAGGATGACTTTATATAACCTCGGTCTGTTTCCTCACAGAATATGGCTGTTCATCTTTATCGACTGTGCTACCAAAGACCTCATTAACATTGGTCTAATTTGAAAAAGAAAAGCCCCTAATTCAAGAACTTGTCATGCTGACCCTTTACAAAACCCAGGTAAGAAATACTGAAATTTAAATCATCCACGAGCTTAGGCAGAGTGGGCTGCACAATTCTAATTTATGTTTTACTTCTTTAGGAATCATGTTGTAATTTGGAGTTTTGAACCTGGTCAGGATTTTGCACTGTAGTATATTCACAGGTGTACAAAGCCAGCTTTAGTAATGCATTTCCACCTATTATAGCTAAGTGTTCTAAAATCCTATTGATATTAGTGAACTCTGTGAAATATTTTGCCATTTTATGGTAATCAGCAGTGAATCTAAGACTGGCTTCATTAGTCATTACACTTACACTGCATTTCCACAGTATTTCCCATGGGCAGCAGCCCAGCTCTTCACCTGGTGCCAGGAGACATGATTCCTTTTGTAACATCCACTGAGGCTGGGTCCTGATGGGCAGATGGCTTAAGTTTTTATATAATTACTTAGCAGATGAACAAACAGGACCAATAAATTAATGCCCTTTTCCTAAATTCTAATACACCTTCCAACTCAGCACATTCTGTGATTCTGAGACCATTCTGTGCATTTCTAATAATAATAAACCATAAACAAGAACAGTACTACCTTGTCAGTTATTCTCTATCATGAAGAAAAATGTGTATTTAAGTGTATTATCCAGTATAATACAGGATTTTCACAGCTTTCATAGTTTTCTAGTGGTGACTGATCTCTATTTCTGTTCCTATTGGCTAAAGGCTGAAGTCAGCAACACTGTGAATGGGAGAGACAAGACTCATCACACCTTCTCTTCAGCGTCACTTATCAGTGAAGGCACACTGACCCAAGCTGTGAAAATGGGACACGGGAGAAAGAGATAAGTACAGTTCGCTTTGTCTCCCTTCGCTATCTTCAGAAAATTCATACAAGGTAAAATAAAATCTAAGCATAACTCCTGGAAAGGGCTTTGCTAAACCATTGTTATCTTTCAGTCACTAATTTTTCTACAAAAGAAATACAACATCGCTTCCATTCAGCTAAACTTTTGAAAGAGCCAAAGAATTCATATACTTTCATGTTTTTTGCTGGTAAGTACTGTAAAAATAGAAAGTGATAATATATAGAACTGATTAAAACTAGTATCAGTTCAGCAGCCAAATTCAGTATTTTATTTTGTTTCCATTGGGCCCCAAACTGCCATTAAAAAAATTAAACTTTCCAGAATATTTTATTGCATAAAACTGGAAGGAGGTGTTGACTCTCTCAAAGGCAGGGAGGCCCTGTAAAGAGACTATGACAAATCAGAGTTCAGGGCAATCACCAACCATATGAAGTTCAACAAGGGAAGGTGTCAGATTCTGAACCTGGGACAGAGTAACGCTGGCTGTTTTTGCAAATTGGGGAATGAGATGCTGGAAAGCAGTGCCACGGAAAGGGACCTAGGGGTCCTGGTTGATGGCAAGTTGAATGTGAGTCAGCAGTGCCCTGGTAGCCAGGAGGAACAACCGTGTCCGGGGGGGCATCAGGCAAAACGTCGCCAGCCAGTCAAGGGAAGGCATTGTCCCTCTCTGCTCTGTACTGGGACGTCCTCACCTTGAATATTGTGGCAGTTTTGGGCACCACAATGTAAGAAAGATATTAAGCTCTTAGAGAGCATCCAGAGGAGGGCAACAAAGACGGTGAAGGGCCTTGAGGGGACGCCATATGAGGAGTGGCTGAGGTCACTTGGTCTGTTCAGCCTGGAGGAGATTGAGCGGAGACCTCACTGTAGTTACTACTTCCTTGTGTGGGGAAGAGGAGGGGCAGATACTGTGGTGACCAGTGACAGGAGCCAATGGGATGGCCTGAAGTTGCATCAGGGAAGGCACTGGATATTAGAAAAAGGTTCTTCACCCAGAGAGTAGGTGGGCACTAGAATGGGCTCCCCAGGGAAGTGGTCACAGCACCAAGCCTGATAGAGTTCAAGAAGTGGTTGGACGATACTTTAGAGCACATGGTGTGACTCTTGGAGATGGTCTGTGCACGGCTAAGGGTTGGACTCAATGATCCTTGTGGGTCCCTTCCAACTCAGCATATTCTGTGATTTAGGCTTTATCTGAGTGTTTCCCCTTGGATAAGACTAAAATATTTGGTTTTGACTTGGTCATATAGAGGGCTGAAATTAATATTTTGATAACACATTTCACACAGAAAAAAATGTGGAAAAATTAATACATCCCCATGAAATATTTCCTGCAATCCTCTCAGGATAAATAGATCATTTAACAATTTTGATTGCACCTCACTGTCACAACAGAAATAAAAATGTTAAGATAGAGTCACCCCCAAACTGAGTTCTTTTTTAAAAAGGGAAGCCTACTATATAGGGGACTTGATTTCATTGACCTACAATTTTCTCTGATGAACTAAATGAATCTTAGCCATCTGTTTTCAGTTATCTGGCACAAGTAAGTATTTCTCGTAGCTTAATCTTTGATTAAGATGAGAAAGGAAAAGAATAATTTAATTGAATTGCATTTCTATTTGGAAGATTTATTCCCAGGATTAGAAGCTGTCTACTCTCCCAGGTCACAAGAGCATATGAACCTCGTGTCCCTAAGTCTGCTCCTACTGGATGTTTGCCTGCATCATGAAGGATGTCCATAATCTGATACCACTGATGGTATTACATCAGAAGAAGGATCAGGGCTGGAAAAGCTCAGAGAGCGAAATGTGCTCAGAGCTGCATGGGATACTCAGAGATAACTTCCTTGCTTGTAGTTTGGTCTGGCTCTAACCAAGCATGATTGGTTCCCCTTCTCAAGCTCACTGCATTTTTTTGCTACGTTTAAGAAGAAAATTTCCCCTCTTTTTTCCTTGTAACCTTTCTAAAGCTGCTGGAAGATTGCAGAGTTGTCTTGGATAACCAAGTACACACAAGAAATTTTGGGCATGCCAAAATCCATCTACTAAAGGAAATTATTTGAGATTTCTCTAGAGATAACACTGAAAATTTAAACTGTGGTTGGATTTACTCACTATTGCTGCAAGGTAATTAAAAATAGTCTCTAGACTATGGATAAACCTTTAGGCATTACAGCCTTTTCTTCTTCACAGCACGTGGTGGAAGAATTTATCTGGAATCACTCCAGATCACTCACAGACATGTCATTTCCTCAGCTTCTATGGCAAGAAGAGCAGAAAGTTGTTTTAATCTTTCCAGGTAACATAGTTATGCAACTTCAGATTTTATGAACCTGCATTCCTTCCAACTAAAAGTACAATTTAATTAAACATAGGAGAAGGCTGATAACTAATGTTATCAAGGGTACATGAAAATTACTCATTTGTTTCTGTTTCTTCAGCACTAACTCATGTGAACAGATAAAGAATGCCACCTACAGTTAAGGTCAGGAATCTCGGTCTTTCCCGGGGTACCTGTTTCAGGTTTCTACCTTGTGACCAAAACACAAAACAGTTGCTAAGAGCAAGGTAATTAATTGCTGAAGCTGGATGATATTGCCATAAATAAAAAATTTTAGAAAGAGGTGTCCCTGTAGGCATGAGCATTCACTCATTTCTTTCTTCAAGAGCGTATGCAACTTCTTCTTCGAGCATATATGGTATTTTTAAAAACACACTAGTCAGTGTGCTGTCATCCAGGCTGTCTTCACGAAAATTTACAGCAGAGATGGTGAGAAGTTGAAATAGCAAGAGGTGCTTGACGGCCTTTTCCACCATTATGCTATGAAACAGGGAAAGAGAGTTGAGAGGAATGTCATTTAAGCTGAATACAGTATGCTAAAAATGCAGATTTATTTTTTTTCCTAGCCAAAGAATTATTAGACTATATGAAATATCTTAATACAAAGCATTCCCTACTTTGAGATACTTTGCAATAGTGACAACAGCTGAAGGCCCAGTTTTGAGTGTTGGAGTAAGAATAAGAAATGCTAGAGCCAAAAGAAATCTAAAATTCAGCATTTTATTAATCTCTCTTGCCTGTTATGAAGAGCTCCCAGTAGGACAGCAGCCCCACCGGCTCCTTCAATTCAATTACCACAGCACAGTGCATGTGATTCAGTTGTTCAGATACTGACTTCTTGCCCTTCTGATACTGTCCAGCTCCAAGCCCTCTGTGACTCTGCTTTGCTTTCCAGGCAGAATGATGCATATGCTGCTTCAAAAAGATGGGTCACACAAAGAGTATCCAAGACTGTGCTCTGGGCAAATGAACACAGTGTCTGAGGTTTCAGTCTGTAGGATGTTTTCCAACTCTTGACAGGAAAAGACTTCTGAGCAGTTTTTGCACAAACAACAGTCCCTTAAATTCTGAAGCTGGCCAAGCTATGAATTCCTTGGGCATTATTAAGGTGATTAAACTTGTGTTATACACCAGCATCAGGTTGATGTAGTTTTTTCAAAAACAGCTGAGAATAATAAAATTGCAATTTTACTCTCTGTTTTGGCCATAACTTTGACTTCAGTTTAACTGTTGGTAACCTAAAACCCCTCTGCATACTGCATAGAGAACTGGACCTTCCCAGCAGCCTCGGGCTGAAGCTCAAAATGCTGCCCTGCCACAACGAACCCCTGCCCAACTCCAGCCATCCTTGCCTTGGGCTGAACGACATGCTGAGGTCCAGGGTCCTAATCATGACTCAGACATCAACTCTTGGCCTCGACTGTAGTGACCTCTCTCTCTAAAACGTAGAGATAAAGCCTGCTTTGAGAACGCCATAAAGTTTCAGGTTTATAAAAGGATATACGTAAGAACTAGGAAGTGCAGTACAATAATTTAATGGACTTCCCCATAGCCTGTAAAAATCTTTGCTAGCAAATCTGTCCCAAATAATAATAACAATGCAGAAAGAATAATAATAAAAAAAAAAGCAATAGCGTTCTTTTTGCACGACCAATACTTTCTTTTTGTGAGAAGGTCTTCACTAACTGGGTGTTGAAGAGCACTTTACCAATGGTTCCATTGCCATGAGTCAGGTAGCTGGCACAAAAAGCTGGGTTCCTGTTTTCCTTTGAAAGTTTGGCGTTTTGTAATCTGGGTGTTGCTAAACCAAATCTTCTGTGAGTCTTTATGTGATAATTCAGTAGACTACGAAGTTATTGCACGATATGCCGCGCTCCCAGGGCTCTTGAGAGTATTGTGAAAGTTGTGACCTTTTTGTTTTTAGTTTAAGGCTCCATTTTCTGGAATCCTGGCATTAAATCTCTTTAAATCTGAAAATAAGACCAACAGTTTCAAGATCAAGGGCAAACAGAGCCCAGAATGTATTTTATATTTTGACAAAACGCTCCTGGACAAGCCACAGATTTGTAATGCTGATTTGACTATTGATTCCACAAAGAAACTGGGAAAAGTCTGGCATTTGCATTTGCTTCCTTGCGAGTACAAGGGAAGAGGGCGGGTTGAGCTGTGAGGTTGCCAGTATACAAACAGCCAAGGAAATAATTTTAAGTTGGAAACTGTGGGCACCTCTTGCTGGCTGGTATCAGGTACTTGCTGCCTGCCAAGGTGTGTGTACTTGCTGCCTGCCAAGCTGGAGTTGGATGGACAGCTCTGTCTGTCAGCTCTATCTGTCTTTCCATTAATTCTTTTTCCTCACAACATTGTATATGGTTTACATGCAGGGTCAAGCTCTTTTGTGTTTATAATTTCATTTAGGTTGTTGGAACTATATCAGAGGCTTGAACTCTTAAGAATTACTTCATTGCTGGTCAAGCTATTCCTCTAAATTTGTCTGACTTCTGTTTCCTTTAGTGTAAGAATCAAGAAGATAAAAGGTAACAGTCAGCTGAGGACTCGGTAGTTCCTCTGCAAAGCTGCAGCTGCTGGTTTGTCTGTGACCGTGCCCCCTCCCAGGAAAGGTCATTTCCTTCCTCAAAAGGCAAACCACACCAATGCCTCCATGCCCCAGACAGGCTTCTGGAAGGAGCTGCGTGCTGCAGCGGGCAGCTCTGTGACGTGACTGGGTTAGTCTCTGCTCAGAAGCTCCAGGTGCTGAGTGTTTCCAGCCACGCGGTCACCATGGCCATACCTGCATTATCTTGATAAGAACTGAGTCATTTCTCAATGGGCAACGACATCAGGATTTCTCCTTTTCCTACTTCTTTTAATAGGTTTTCTATAGCTCAAAATTTATGTTTGAGCAAGGCATAAAGTTTGGGGAGAGGTAACAGTACCTCAGGAACATTTTTGCCTAATTGCAAGCCACCAGCAAAACACCCACACTCTGAAAGTCAGTCTGACAGTAGGCACTAAAGGGTGCTCCTCTGTCATTCTCAAGAATGGGAGAGACAAAGGCTGTTAAAACCGGGGAAAACCAGCACTACCTTCTGGCAAAAAGTGAGGTTGTCATCACAGGTGTGTGTTTCTGATTGAAGTTTTTTGGAGCTGATGAAAACAGAGTATAAATTTATCTACATCAACATAGGAAATGCAGGTTGACACTTCCTATACTGATTTTTACCCTGTATTGATTTTCATTTAGGCAGGGTTGTGATCTAACACATATTAGAAGGTGTCTTCAAGGAACATCTCTGAAAGTGAAATTATTTTTTTGCTTGTCTGGGGGATTTTTGTTTGTGTCTTTGGTTTTTTTTAAAATCAATGCTTATTATTCCAAAAACTTCAATCTGGTGAAAAAATGCAGTCAGCTTGGATGGTCATAACCTTCCTGTGAAAAACAGGGAGCTTATAACAGAGAAAAATGAGAGCTAAATGTGGAAGTGATTAGTATAAGACCATGAGGAGCATTCATGTCTTCAGGAAACCATGTGGCCATTTGCATTTACATCCCCTCTAACACATTCATTGTTGAAGCCTAGAATCTGTCAACAGCATAAATCAATCCCCTGCACATATCACTAAGTTCAAGTTTATTATACCATCAAGGTGGAGCTCAGCTATCCCTGCTGTCATGCTGCTTTAAATAAGCAAATAGATGAAGCTAATTTAAATATCATATGGTTTCAGAGAGGACTGTGCTCTGTGCTTATATTGCAAAGAATTTGTGTTGGATTGGATTGGAAATAACAGATCCGAGTGGGGAAATTTTTAAGTGAGGCAGAACTGAAGGGGAGTGAAAAGTCATACTGAGTTTTTATATAATGCATCGAAGCTTTGGCACGGTTATTGGCTTTATGAGAGTGTAACTCTATCCCCTAATGTGAATTAGTTTCACGCGCGTGACAGAGCAGTGAATATTGTGCTGCAGAGCTGGGCGTTATCTTTTGGGCCCTGGTGCAGTGAGCCCAAACTGGTATGACAGACATATCCTAACTGTCAGATTTGCTTCTTCTTTCCCTACAGGAGAGAACGGGCCAGGTATTTATCTTGTGGTGAGACTATACGAAAAGAATTACACAATTCAAGCAGGGATAGAACTAATGACATTTTATGAAGACAATTTTAGCACATTTCATACTTCCCTCTATGACTGATAGAAACTTCTGTAATTCTTCCCTACATTTTATAAGAATTCCCTTGAAATGTCAGGTGGATGTGAATGTTCCACCTACAGGTTGCTGAACTTCTGAACTCAGGAATAGTTTTAATTCTTTTCCATTTTCTGCAGAACAGTTTCTCAACATTCCTGCTAGGCATATGGAAAACTTTCCATTCTTTTTTAAAGACACCATGAAAAAATAAAACTAAGAAAAAGATAATTTTTTATTTTACCAATTCAATACTAATTTACACAGCAGACCTGCTTTTAAATGATCCAAATAAAACTCTGTGATTATAGTTAAGTGTAGTTTTCCATTTTCTAGTATTAAATATTAGAAATACCTTTAATCACCTTAATTCCATTGTTCTTGGGCTATGATGAAAAATTCTGTCCCTCTCAGCTGCTTGCGTGTCTCGGATGCTCATGGTAGTGACTGATGGTAGATCCTCAGGACAGCTAACTATTTACCTTGAAGGGTAATGAGTCCATAGCCCCATGTCCAGGACATTCAGCTGGGACACCTCAATCCCTGCCCATCTTCTGATTTGTATCTCAAAAATGTCTACAAACAGAAACATTCAGCAGAGAGTCTAACACAGGCTAACCACAGATATGGAAGTTGAATGTCTTGTTCTTAAAGAGCTGGCGGGAGAGAGGTTTTAGCTGAGATCTCCCACAATTTACCTAATTACTGTAGTCATTCAAGATCTTATGGTTGGAGAGGGAAAACTCCCTGTCCTTGTCTCCCCCTGTTCACTGACTACTCTCAGAACATGCATACCAAGGAAAAGGCATAATCGTCCTGGTGTGCAATCTGCAAAGCATCTGCAACAGGGCTTAAACTAATTAAGGACTCAGGTCTTATGTACCTTATGTTGGACACTACAGCCAGAAACTGATGCTGAGAGAATACGGATATTTGTAAAATTCTGGAAGCAGGAGAATCAGCAAGGTGGAACTTTGGCACCTGAACCCAGAGATGCCTGTCTGAGTGCTTTTAACAGACAGGGTCCATAGTGACAAGTGCAGCTATTCTGTGGCAATTTCACACTCCTCATCATCAACAAAACCACGTGTGCTGTGCTCAGTGTCCAGTGCCCAACCACTTCTCAAACTTTGCAATAGAAAAAGCTCCTCACAAGTGCCAATTAAAAAAATAATGACAGCCTGGGGGTAGCTGAGTGGGTGGATGCACAATGATGTAAGCTTCATTTCTGCTTTCATTGCACATCTTTAGCCCTGGTCTCTCAGTGGTGTCAGAAAGTTATCGCTTTGGGCCTGTGTGGATTTGCTGCTGCAGATTTCTGTGTTCACCAGACCTCCCCATCAGGAGCAGCATTAATTAGGACTTTGGAAGTTCCAAAGAGGATACCAGTGCTGCATGAGAAGTTGGGGGCTATCCCATGTGGCTTATGTGAGACTATCCCATGGCTTTTGTGGAGCAAAACTTTCCTGGGAGGCAGGCTTGTAAGTGAGCACACACTAAGCTATCTGACTGCCAGTACCAAGCTGCTGGTGTTCCATGTGGGATGGGCTCCAGCTGCACCTACACATGGACACAGAGGAGCAATGGTCCATCGACTGCCTGCCTGTGTTATTAATCACTTGCTAGTGTGGTGTATTTTCTTAAATTAGTAACCAAAAATAAAGATGAGACAATGACTGATTGGAAAAGAATTTTCTTTGTCCCTAATGAGCCACATGGAAGAAAATCTCCTGAATAATTTTTCAGTTGGCTAATGACTGAATGTAGCTTTTATAATGCTGACGAAATGGTGCTAAATTCATCCCTGATATACTCTACAGAATTGCACCAGGGAGCAATTGGGCCTAGTCAAGCTATTTCAGACATTTTTAATTGTTTCAGTATCAAAGGGGCAGTGAGTAGGTAGAAGCAATAGATGGAGTCTGAAGCGCCCTTCAGACTGTTTCAAATGAGTGGGTTTTTGTTTTGCTCCTTCCTAACATTAGGAAAACAAAAACCCACTCATTTGAAACAATCTGAAGGGTGCTAGTTCGTTAGAAAAAACAAAGGCCCTCATTTAGAGAAGATTGTATGTAACCTTTTATTCAACAAAAACTGTAGTCAGAGGAAATAATAACCAAAAAATCTAAGAAAAAAATTACATATGATGTTGAAATATAGCTCTTTCCTGTTGAATTGATTTATCTTCTAAAAATAATTATTTGTTGTCATTTCCCTTTCAAGCAACAGGGAATGTAACTTGTCAGCTATCAAAAACTATTCACTAAAACGAATTATTTTGCTGACTATAATCCTGCCACAAAAGATACTAACAAGTCTCTCTAAGTATCTACAAACAAGTATTTCTAATACAAGAAAATGGATTAAGAAGCAAAACCTCTTCTTGATCCTTTTCCCCTCAAGATCTGGGTCCAAATTTTGTGGGTTTGTGTGTGGGGTTTTTTGTTTCGTTTTGTTTTGTTTGGGGGGGAGGTAGCTTTTTAGTTTGTTCGTTTGTGGGGGTGAAGAAAAATACCTATCTGAAGAAAATAAGGCACCCAAAAGTACAAGAACTGAGTCAGTTCTGCTGCTTTTTATTATTGTAGGAAGTAGAGCCAGGCAGGATTTGAGAGGAAGGTGTGGATATGACTGCACAAGAAAAGTGGCAATGGCAAAGAGAGCTCATTTTCCCTGACTTGGAACAGTGAGAAGTCCTAATGATTAGGTTTTGCTGCAATAGGTATTTAGTGCATAGTAATTTTAAATTTAAAATTAATTTCTGGTAGTTTGTTCTTAACAAATACAAAAGTCATAGCATGGGGAAAAGAAAGATAGGCCAAACTTCATCTTCTGAGCAACTGAGATGTTTCCCTCCCTACTGTGTCGTGCCACTTGTGTCTTGAAGTGTTGTCATATATCAAGTACAAATTCTGGAAATCAACTGAATGCTTTGGAAGATGATGGATGTTTCTGTTGCAAACTTTCATTGCCACAGTATGTCTGCCATAATTAACAGCGTGTGCTAAACATAAAGGCCAAATTTAATGTTACACTAAAGAAGCGCATTTTCCGAGTTCAGAGCAAGCGGAGCAAAACCACTGTCATGTTGCAGAGTTTTGCAAGCACTTTGAAACTGGCATTTATGGGATCAGAAATGACGCTTAGCACATAAATTCGGCCGTGACACAGACAGCAGGTTTGGCTCACCGCACAGTTTGTTTTACGAAAGCTCCAAATCCTCCCAGTTTACAAGGACAGTAAATTCCTAGAACACACCAGTTACTAAGCCGAGGAATTAGACGTTTACAACTTCTGTTTCCCCGCGGATGTTCCCTGCGAACACAAACGCGGGCGGCTGCTCCGCCGGCGGGAGCCTTCCCTCGCTCGCGCGAACACGGAGCGGCAGCGAACGCTCCGCGGGCTCAGCGCGCTCGCACACGGTATCGGCTCAAAGTGCCACGGGCGGGGTTTAATCGGGGACACCTCGCTGATTCCTGCCCCCTCACGCCTTCCAGGGCCGCGGCTCCCGGTTTCAGCGAACAATCCCGCATTTCGGCCCCTCTTTCCCGCGCGGCGCGGCGCTGCCCCCTGGCGGCTCCCGCTCCCCCCGCCGCGCTCCGCGCCCGTCCGCCCGGCGGGCGGGATTTTGGGGTGCAAAGAGTCGCTTTTTACAAACCGGGAAAGAGAACCACCGAGCCAATGAGCTCAGAACCACCTCTCTGCATTTTTCACCCCGTGTCCCGTGTCCCCCCGGCCTTGCGTTGCTTTCAGGTCAGTTTGGAGGATTTACCTATGTGTTTATCACAGCCTGCATCCAGTGAGCCTCCTTGGGGACGTGGGCTAGCGGCTGCAGAGCCTCACAGCCCCCAGATATGGGCTTAGCAGCAGTGTGCCCTCTCCGACTGTTTGGTGTGGGAAAGGGGGCTGCAGGCAGAGCTGAAGCGGCTGACACCTGCCCTGGATGCAGGATGTGAACGACGGGTCAGTGGTGCTGCCACCGCTGTGCAAGACTGAGGCTGTTGACATCAGGAGCTGGAGTTTCTCTCCTGTCCGTGCACAGAGCGACTGAAGCTTAGAGCAAAGGGATTCATAGATCCACAGACAGATTCTGTGGCCAAAAAGAATTGTTAGACCATCTAGTCTCATCTTTTCTATGACACAGGCTGCAGAGTTTTGCTCAGGTCTGCACTGAACTTCTAATTTCCTTACTAAAATCATCTTCCTAAGAAAAGCATCTACTCTTGATATGACAGACAGCAAGAGGTGGGGAATTCACCATGCCATTTGAAGTTTTGCCACAGTAGTTAATCACTGTCACAATTAAAATGTGTTACTGCAATATAATTTGATTTTTTGTCTGGCTCTTGTGGCTGTATACAGGTCTCATTCTGTCTTTTAAAGTGAAGAGCTCTTGAATCCCTGTTTTTCTCTTTTCTGATGGTTTTTGTGTGATAATCAACTCGTCTTTCACTTTTTTTATAACCTTCATAGATTGAACTTTCTGTCTCTCACTGTATTGTGCTTTCCTCAGCACTCAAATCACATTTGTAGTCTCTCAATTTTATCAACATGCTTTTGAAATTGCCTCTGCTAAACAGTGAATATATAGACAGGGATATGTGGTGCCACTACTGTTGTGAAATACCCTTAAGAGGCTGGAATTTGTTTACCAGATGGTGCATTTTATAATAGCATCAGCTACACTAGGCTGGTAGTATTTGTTTTGGCATTGAATTATAAAGCTTGCATGTTTAAAAGCCATTATGTAGGATAAAAGCTTCCTGCCCAGGCTTGGACTGCCTATGTCAGAGAGCCCTGCAGGTGTCTGATCAAGAGGCTTGCAGATAAAGAGTTGTTCCTAAGGGACCACAGACTTTGGACTGCACTTCAGACCTACTACTTGTGCCTAAAATAGCTGAAAGGATCTGTTTTATATGCTCAGTAAGAGCTATTTAGGACTGAACAGAACCAGCCAACCACAGTCTCAGAGTCAGGAGGAGATCTCCATTGCTGTCTGATCTAGGGGAGCTGCTCTGTGGGATGGTGTTTAAAATTTCCTTCAAGTGCTAGCAGCATTCAGGGACAAGATTTGTCTTACAGTTCATAGGAGTACAAGACCACAATTTACTGTATAAGTGTTAAAAACTTTATTTGCTTGCTTTACCCCACTCCTGCTGACCAACATTTTCCTGCAGATTTTCCCTGCTCTTTCTGGGGTTGGGTTTTGTCAGAGGTGTTCTGGGAGCGTATCTGCCACCTCTTGTCCCGATTTAATTTCCTTCTGTATTTTATGCTTTCTGTTTTTTGCTCTCTTTACTCATGCGTGTGTGTTCAAGTTTCACACGTTGTTCAGATTATGTTGTTCTTTCTCCCTCCTTACCAACCTATTTCCTATTCAGCTGTGGCGCTTATTGGGCTGAGCCTGAGGTGTCTGTCCAAGCCAATTTATCTGTCTTTCAGGGTTGTGTACTTAGCTTGCTCTTGCTTGAAAGTTCACTCATCCCTTTGAGGCAGAAGATCCAGATAATCCCTAGCTGCAAGACATTAACCAGACAGGGAGCCATTTGAGCACCTGGATGCCAATAGCAGAATTGATACCCACAAGCCATCAGGAACAGAAAAGTATGTTTGCAAAAATTTTGGCAGTTGACTTAATGCAGGACTTTGATGGAAATCTGAAGAGGCTGAGTAGCAATTTCAACACATATTTTTCAAGCACTCTACTGTTGAAAATTCTCTCTTGAACTCCTCTCTATGATCAGATCAATGAAAGCAGCACTCAGGCCAACCAGCTTGAGTGATTTGTCTCCAAGTGGTTTCTACTGGTTTGGGTCTGTATGTTAAGGGTGAAACACCTGAGAATCTGCTAATTTCTGGGTCTTATTCAGTCATATCCAAAGATTCGTAAAGAAAAGCAATCAACCACCCCCCCTTATTCAGTATAGAAGTCAGATGATAATGTGATTCCACTTAAAATACCTGCCTAGATAACTGCCTGATAACACCTGACTGGCTGGTGGTTTCAGCCAGAGCTGACTTGTTGGTTTCAGCAGTGCTTTCTGACGTGATTATATTTGTGTCTAATTACATGTTGGCTCATGGCTTGAGTCCAAGCTCTCCCGCCATCCTTGCTTCCTGTTATTGGCTCGTGTTTCGGCTTGGCCGCAGGCAAATCAACTGTGTTTTCTCAGGCAGGAAAAATCAAGCCCCACATGGGGACTAGCTTGACCTTGAACCATGCCCTGCCAAGCACTAGGATCTCAAGGCAGTTTGGGCTGATGATTTGAGACCACACTTGGCCATGGCTAATAAAGACAGTCTGGGATATAGCTTGTGCAATTTCCCAAGCTGTTTCTTGTTCATTTACCAGTATCACCTCTTTCCACAAGACTTTCCAAAGTAGATGCTCCCTTCTACACTGGAAAAATGCGGTGGAGCAAGAGAGAAAAGTTGTACTTCCATAGTCTTCTTATGCTTTCATAATCTGCTAGTTTTTGTACCATTTCAGAGAATTTTCTCATTCTGACATTTCAGTGAAACATGTAAGATCAAATTGAATAACATCACAATCTGGGGATTTGGGATGATAAACAAACTGAGCCTCCTTGGTGACGTGGGCTAGCGGCTGCAGACCCTCACAGCCCCCAGATATGGGCTTAGCAGCAGGGCCCTGGGCTGTGTGCCCTCTCCGACTGGTTGGTGATCTATAAGGTCAGTAGCCACCCCATATTTGTAACATGCATGTGATTAACGTCAATACTTTGAATATCCAGATAGCCTATACCCTAATACATATGATCCATAGGTTGTTCTTATGCCAGCTGATTTAAAGAGCTCTACACCTACCAGCCTTTAATAATCTCCTCAGTCTCTGCTTAGAAGTAAAGATAATGGGTAGAATTTCAGGTCCAGCTTCTGATTATGTGAAAAGCTTTAGAAAAAATGTAAAGATCTTATGTATGTGGGCTCTCACAGGCAGAGGAGATTTTAGAGGGCCGCTGTGTACCAGTCACACAGAGATGGATAGGAGAGGGTCTTGTGTTTGCTGGTTACACAATGACTGCATCGTGATGCTAGGGATCAAATATTGATCAGGACAGAACCCTGTTGCTTAGTCTTCCTCCTTTTGCCCTGCTTTGTCACCAAGGAGATGGGTATTGTGATGGAAGTATGCCAGCATTACAAATGAGGTGTACCACATCTAGAAGCACAAATCCAGTTAAAAATTAATGGCAAACTTATTCTACTAGGGCTCTTCACAGTTTTAGGGTAGCATCAAATCCCATGGGGTTACAGGGTGAGGGGAGTACTGGGCAGTGGTAGGAGTCTGGAGATGGAGAAGGAGGCTGAGAAGAAAGAGGTTGAAGGGAAAATCAGAATTGTGGATCCAGCCTTCTGCTTACCAGCCATGCCTACACCTCTGTACTTTTAAGAGGAAGAGTAAGATGAAGGTTTACTTAGTGTGATCAAAAAACAGATGTCAAATGGGAGGAGTGTTCAAAAGCCTTGTGCTCTTAACTGCTTATAGATTGTACCCAGAGTAGATCATTAGCTTTTATCTCCCCACCCTCTCGATTCACTCTCACCTGCAAGCAATGACTATAAAGTTTTTGGGATGAGAACCTGTTTATATGGAATACTGTGAATTCTGGTCTGTGCTTCAGACCTCTATGTCCTTGGCATTAGAAAGTTGCTGATATTTTTGGTAACTTGCTTTTGATTAAATCAAGAATAAATGAGCCAGATAAATATATGCAAAACATTACTTGAATTTTCAGGACACAAGAAAATTTTTCAAGAAAGTCAAGCAATCAAAAACCATATTCCCAGCTAAATGTAGAATCAGTGATGCTTTGAACAAAAAAAGTACTTTTAAAAGAAGACTGATAGTAGTTCCAGATTGCTCAAAACCCAAGAACAACATGAAAAAGGAATATTACAAAACTCAAAAAAGAGCTGACTGAAGGAGCTGGGGCCCAAGGCAAGCTGCAATTGTTTCGCCTTTTCTGGAGATAGAATACCTTTGTCTCAGAGGAAATAGAGCAGACATTCTTTGTAGCTGATTTCCTTCTGACTTCCTCTGTGCTAGAGGTGCATGTTTTCCTAGAGTTTTTTGAGAAACTAAATCTTTCTTCTGTGATTTCACACTTCAGCAGCTTAAGTCCAGCTCGTTTTCAGTGATATCAAATTTTGCTTATGTTAACAAAAACCCCCAACTCTACCTAAACTTCACTTTACTTTCTTACCAGACCATTTCACCCACTTCAGAATATTCATGAGCTCCAGCTCATGCTTTCCCTTATGATCAAGCTGAATACTTACTTAAGTTTCTGGTGGCAAAGTTCGTGTTTGCATTGTTTTCTCCACTGTTTAGTCTGGCATCTGTTTCAATATCACTGCTTTGTGTTAGAATTAGCAAGGAGAAGAAGAAGCATATTTATGCAGTACAATAGGTTTTCATAATAATTTCCAGATGGCAGATCCCATCCTTCCTTTTCTTACTATTTGCTGAAACTCAAAACACTGTGTAGAGTATTCCAGAGGTAAGGAAATAGGAATGAAAATCACCTAAGGGAAAGGTTGATATGCCTTACTTTTCATGAAAAATCTGCCAAAGGAAAAGAAACTTAAAAAATAGGATATGAATTGATAATAACTGAGGGAAGAATTTATTAATCACATTTAGTGCAGAAAATAGACTAGTAAACAATCTGATAATAAGGCCATGATCACAGTATCTCATGAAAATGGACCCATTACACAGAGTTTTCTTCAGTCCTTGCCTAGATGAACCATTCAAAAAGCAAATGTATTAACATGTTGGTCCAATGTAATTTTCTCTCTCTGTTAAGAAAAATATAGAATTTCTTGAGCTCACAGCAGAAGACTGACCAAGACTGAGTTAGGCAGCTCAGGTAGCAGCAGCTTCTGCTGTAAGGGAGATAGGCTCTGTTCCCATGCATAAGGACTCATCCACAAAGTGCTGTTGCTGTTTGAATGACCTCTTTTCACTATGCTCAGAGCTGCCTCACTGAGGAGACAGCGAAAATCCCTCCCAGGCAGGAGAGACACTGAGATTCCCAGCTAACTATACCCTATCTTTTCCCCCCTAGACTGCATGCCAATGTTTGGATTTAACCCTGCCTGTTCTCTGGCTCTTTTAAGGAATATATGGCTGCTTCTTGCCTTTTTGAGAGTGGGAAGCTATGAATCCTTCGTAAATAGGAAGAAGGTGTTTAGAAAGCTATGTCATAGTGGAGGTACTCAGCAGAGCTAGGTATCTGGGTGGGAAGAGGGACACAAGTCTATTTTCACAATTCTGTTTGATAAAAACCATTTAAGAAAATGTGTGGTTCCTTGCTTCCAGATGTTAAAGAAATACCAACTCTTGGCTGTTCTTGTACCTCTTGGCCTCTGATTTTGAAGCACTGTTACCATAAGTTGATTTGCATTGGCTGGTATAGTGCCAAGAAGTCAAGCTGAAAGAGACTTTGTGACAAAGTTGATTTATTTTTCCAATGAAAGTCATCTCCATCAGCTTGAGATGATAAAATGACAGAGTTTGGCAAGGGCTCTCTTCCTGATGTTATGAAGAGGGAAAATGTATTTATTTCTACATGTGAGATTTATTTATTCCCTTTCACTTCTATCTTCCTTTCATTTATCAGTCCAGGAAGGGAGCATGTCAGTTTAAAACAAACAAAATACTTGATATGTAGGTGGCTCCAGATTCACTGCAGATCCCTACAGAAGCATTCATTGTGAAAAACGCCTGTTTGGATGTGGTGAAAACTGAGAGTTTTGTGGATTCCTTTTCCCCTCCATTTCGGTGACGGTGCTGTACTCTCTAATTGACCAGCATGATTCAGTGTGTTTTGGTTTCTGTCTTGTTTCTTTTTGTGCCTCCCATATCCTCAGTAGTGCTATTCTCTTCAAATCTGAAAGTACCTCCCATTTAGCCTGCAGATGTATTTTACTCTACTGTTAGTAGGACATGAGAGAAATGAAAGGCCTTGGTGTTTAGCCCTTTCATAATCTCACTTCTGCACAAGGCACATCATAAAGAGCTTCACTTGCATAGTATATTCTGCTTAATGGATGGTATCAGAGAAAAATAAACTCAGCAAAGCCTGATTTGGTGACTTTGTGGCTGCTTGTGAACTGGCCATTTGCAGGTCACAAACAGAACTACAAGTCTGGAAGGAAAGGAAAAATGAAAGGAAGCACAGACACAGTTGTCACCCAAGAAAGACTCGAGAAAGACTCACTATTTCTAACTTCTTGAAAGATACTTATTTGATAAATTTGCTGGCTGTGTGTGGGCTCTTTTCTTCTTTTCCTGGCACAGATCCTGTTAAATACACAGAGGGTCAAATACTTCTCTTGGTCTTCCTTCACAGAGGCCAGCTGGAGAGCTTTAGTGTAACAAAGCACACTTCTCCCTTCTGCCATTCACCTCTGCATGAACTGACAGTGGGCACTTGAGACCCGATCTGTTCTCTCTGACTGCAGACTATTTCTCTCCTTCAACACACTGCCAAATGAAGGCTTTTCTGAGTGAGTGAAGAAGATATATTATTGAACATGGCTCTCTTCGCTGTAGCAGAGTTATTTTCGTGTCCCTGATACAAGGCACTGTTGTGTTTGGATGTTATTTCAAGTTAGGTTACTTTATTTCAAATTAGGTTACTTTGGGGTATTTCAAGTAGATGAGCTAGTAGAGTCATTTAGTGAGAGGAAACATTTCCTGAGTATAGATGGGGAAAAGATATCCAGTAGTTAGCAGTTCTTGGATGTTTCGGAATATATATGTGGATATTAGAAAGTAAAGGGAAAAACTAGGGGAGATGAGGGAGCACTTTTGTGAGAGACCGAGTCAACTGGGAAGATGCTACTGAATGTTGTGCAGGGATCTACTGTTACTGGAAACCACCCAAGTGTAATTTGAGGATATAGATGGTATTTATAGGTATTCAATGTATTACAATTGCTGCAAGAAGTATATTTTTCTGTACATGCACTCTGCTACCAGTTTTGACTTTGCCATTGGAATGAGGACAAGGCGAAATTTAAGTGAAATGGCAAAAAAAAAATTATTCACACAGACATTGAGACTTTTGTTGTATGTTCTCATCTTGAGTGAGCATGTACCTTTCTATTTCAGATGACTAGATTGTGGATTTCTTTTTTAAAGAATGGCTGACCATTAACAGTTGACAGTTATCCAGTTTCTCAGTATCTATCTTTCAAATCTAAAATGGCATGAGGAATTAAAGAAGTATGTCCAGAATGTATTTGTTGCAGCTAACACTGGTTTTAAGAGCTTTCACAAGGAAATGGGATCATCTCTTATTGTCTATAGACACATCCAAAATGTAGTTGTACGGGCACCTTTGCTCCTCAGGGCATGTTGGGGGTGAAATGTGTTACCACAGGAGTATCTGAGATCTTTTGCTGCAGTACGTGGTTGTGTTTTTTTAGCTGAGCACCAGATTTAAAACTTTAGTGATGGAAGGCAGAAGAAATATAAATATTCTCTACTAAATAAAGATTTCTCTGAAGCCTACTGTGAATAAGAATTGTGTAGGAAGACACTATCAAAGCATAAGAGGTATAAGTGCTTCTGAGGAAACCAGAAGGCTTTATGGTCTGAGACTGCTTCAACAATAAATATGCAATCAGTTCAAATTATATGTTCAAACTCTTAAATAGCATCAGTGTATTTTGGCATGGTGGTTGAGTTTAAATGCATTAAGCATTTCAGTGAGTAGTAATAATATGGCATTAGAGCATTAAGAACAGGATGAGCTTTGCCAAATCTTTGCTTTAGCTCTTTGCCTAAAGGCATGTTTAAAAGGTAATTTCAATGTGGTTTTAACTGGCTGCAGTACTAACCCAGGAAGGGCGAGGGAAAATCTGGCAAGGGCTGTTGAAGTTTTGAGGTCTTAGGTTTTTGGATTACTGTCATAGTGGGATGCAGCTGGATTATTATGTGAGCAGAGCTCTGTTGCAGCTTGCATGAATGTAAAGTGAAAGGAGTTTCATAAACAAAGGAAAAGCAACAAAATAATATGCAAAGTACTGGTGTTTATATGCATGGGTCAGAATCTTTTGAGCAGAGAAAGATAGCCCTTGTGCTCCAGTACCTGCTTCTGCTCCAGACTGTGACTCTGCCACATGGGACACTCTTCATTTTTAGAAAATACCCTTTTAGTCATTAGTTGCAGGCAGGATCCCAATAACCTCTGGATCTGATAGTGGGATAAAAGCTATGATTCATCAAGTGGTTAAACATATATATTCTCTAGTGAAAAGATCCAGAAAGAGAAAGAAAAGGGAGTTGTGGGGGGAAGGAGGTCTGGCCTTCATAGCACTTTGTCTAGGAGGTGTTAAAGAGAAGCAGTTTCTAAGACATTTTGTAGCTGGAGCCTAACAGAGCCTTAGGCTGAGGCTGTGATTCAGGGTGGCTGGCACTAGCCTCGGGAAGACTGCTTTGGAAAAATCTTAAGTCAGAAAACCAACCTTCCAACTGAGAACATGTTTTGACTTTTTTTTTTTCTTTCTTTTTAAGTATTCATGTTTGAGAGTACAGGAAAACAGGCTTTCCATGAGATTCTGTTGGCAAAAGTCATCCAAGAGTGATCACCTCTGCTGTTGTGTAAAATTTCAAATTGATGTTCTGCATTTAAAAATTTAATCAAGTTCAGGTTGTGCTTTGGTTTATTTGCAGTGAACTGTCTCATGACCAATGCAATTGTTGATGGCTTTTTCGTCATGATACTGATGGATGCAGTACTGCTGTCATTCAAAGTAATTTTCATGATCCAGTCATCACAAAACTATACTCAAGACAGCAACTTCTCCAAGAAACATTTTCATAAGCTTAAAGTAAATTTTTTTTTTCTGGATTAATAAAAGTGTTGTAAACTTCTTGGTTAATGATCTCATACAGAATCTCCGCGCTCAGCATTGGCAGCTGGTCGTACCACAACTTGAACTATTTGAGCTGATTTGCAACTTCTTTGGGTATTGTTTTTCAGTTGACCTGAATAAACTAGTCTACCAGGGCTTGGAAATATTGAAGAGAGACCTCAGAGCCACCTCTACAGTATCAGATCAGTCTTCCAGACTCTACACTCTGCAAAGGGAGTGCCAACGTCTCCAGGTTCTATCCATTTAGATCAGTTTAATTCAATTTAATTTAAAAGAAGACATTCCATTGTCAGTATTAGTTTGTTTATTGTGTTATCAAAATTTCCATAGGGGCCATTGTATTTTGAGTATTGTGTTCTTCCCAGTTATTCAACAAGAATGGTATTCTTGTATTATCTTGAGGAGTTTTCCTATGTGTGTCACCACACAATTGGGCAGGCTTCACCTGGGATTCCTTTAGACATGCAGCCAGACTAAATGCTAGATAACAGTGACAGAAGAGTCCTCAGGACAAAGAGTCAAGAATATCTCATAATCTCTAAAATTATTCTGGACTCCTCCAGGATGTAAAACCTTAAGGAAATATAGACCACTTAGGAACTACTGGGGCCATGTTGTACATGTAACTTATTTTCAGACACCTTGCACATATTAGAAAATTTTCCACTATCTGAAGGCAAATTCATGTAGAAGTCTTGCATTAAATACTTGATGGATTTTTTTATAAAGTCTGAAGTAGTGCCAAATTCTTTTTTTAAAGCAAACTGTTTTACCTGAGAGACCTCAAGCCTTAGCCAATGTCTATGCAATGTACAACATATTCTCTTTGAATTCTAATCCAGAGAATAAAATGTCTGTGACTTCTGCAGAATTCTCTTAGGGTAGCATTTTGAATTACTACTTCTGTAGTGAGGAGTATGTTGAAACATGTTGTACAATCCCAGATTGTAAGAGAATAAAATAAGATAATAATGAAAAGCACAGATTAGTGTTGATCTTCAAGCCTTAGCTTTTCATTTCCCGACTTCAAGGTTAGTGTTCTAACGTTGCTTTTTTAGTGATGTCTATAAAGATCATGTTTATCTATCTATCTATCACAATTGGTAAATCAAGTACACAAACACTTGATCTGAAAAGAGACAGTTAAGATATCACATGACATGACCTATTCAGTACAGCTAAAAGGACATTTCATATGAGAATATACTGTTCAAAGCTGTGAAAGGAATAACATATGTCACAAAATGGCACAGTAAGGGCATTACTGCTGAATATAATATAACTACAGAAAGAACAACGAGGATAACATAACGGAGATGATTTACAGATACCAGAACACTACTGTAAGAGATTTCTTTTTTGCCTGATGAACATCTTACAGAATTTTCTTCTACCAAATCTGGGTTACAATCTTCCTTTTTTTTTTTTTTTAGCAGAAAATCTGGGTAGAAAATTTTGTTATTGACAAGATGGTTTTTGAGAAAAAATGCTTATTTTTGTTGGAAAAACATTTGATGTTTTATGCTACATGGAGACTTCTGTAGCTGTACATCTTTTGTGACTGTGAGCTCACTGGGGCAAGGTCTTTTATTTCTTTCAATGTGCAAGATATACCCTACACAGTGGGGCTTTGTTCGTCATTTGTCATATTTTCTTTTTCTACATTGAACCTTTTAATGAAATATGGAGTTTGCTTGTTTGGAATGCTGTGTGACAGAGCTGAGATAACCTGTTCCAAAGAAATGTGTGAAATTGACTCCCTTTTGGGGCCTTTGACATTTGCCCTTTCTCATATGCTTCCATTTTATCTAAAATAAGTCATTTGGAGTGAAAGCACATGGTGGTTCTTTGTGCATGAAGAAATCAGTAACTTCCTGAGTTTTAGCTTCAGTGTACATAGATTTTTGCACCTTTTTTGTCTTGCAAATTAAACCAAAGCAATTGTCATGTACTTCTAAGACCACATTATAGGGTACCCACGCATTACCCTGTAATGACCTGGAAACTATTATATGGGTGACAGAACCCATCTGAAAAGTCTGACAGTTTCATCACAATGATGGCCAAACCAGAAATACATGTTTGATAGGGATGTGGCCTATCTGTGAAAAACATGACAAGTTCCAAGTTTTTAATGATGCTTTTGTCTTTTTGATGAGATCATTTAAAAAAATGCTCTTTCAATCAATTCTTTTCTGGTTTTGTCCTTAGCTGTTCATTGGCAACTAAATTCCACTTTTCCCCAGCTAATCTGAATTCATTGAAGGTAGTTCATTTCTAGCCTCTCTGAATCTGTGCTCTCTCCTCAGAAAGAAAAGCCCCTTTTCACAACTTGCCACTCAAGTTTTGGCAAAAGTTGAAACTGCAGCCATGAAAGATTTGTGAAGGTTTTTATCCCTCAGTTTAGTTAAAGCTACATGCATTCTGCTGTAGGACACTTGCAGAAGTCACCGAACAGCAAATGGTTCATTAGCTAATTCAAACCTGGAGATAAAATAAGCAAGGCAACAGTTTTTGCAAACTGAAGATATTTGGGGAGTGCTCTGTGATGTGTAACAGATATGAAATCAAAACAGACATTTAGGGAGGTTTCATCAACACTTAGATTCAACCAGGTGGAGCAGTGACTGCAGCAAACAGCCAAGTTCAAGGCAAGGGATAAACAATGACCTGGTGGTGATGGGTGAACTTTGGTGAAGTTAATGAGATACCTATTTGCAATCATTTGCTATTACAGAGAACAGAATAAGTAAGGAAACAAACTCTAAAAGCAGAGACAATCGTGAGGTGTTGAAACACTCCCATCAAATGCCTCAGTTCTCTTTTTGGAGCTGCTCCCACTGTAGCTGATGACAATGACGGCAAAAGGGCAGAAAAGTAAGAAAGCTTTGACTTCTGTACAGCATTGCTCTGCTCTGCTTTATCCTCATGCCACTTTCAATATTAGTGAGGGCAATCACCCTTCTGAAGATGTTGGCAGAAGGTTTTTTTCCTCCCATTTCTTCCAATAAGAATTTTGTCTGAAGACAAAAGGAATAACTTCTGGAGACGGGGAGAAAAAGAGAAATGAAAACACACATTTGGAAAATGCTTCACAATTTTCATTATGTTTTTCTTAAAGAAAGAACAAAGTGATGAAAGACAAGAGGTTGAGAATCTGGTCTGGACTTGAAGTGAACAGCACTCCAATCCATTCCTGGGAGGAATTTCCAGATGGATGTCGAAGCACTGCACTTGTATAAAGGATATCTGCAAGTGATTTGATATCTAGTATGAAGAATAGAGCTTTAATCCACTCAGTGATGTATGGGTAAGGACACCTGGCCAATGTCTGGAAAAAGTTAAAGCAGGAGGGTCTCCAGTGCATTCTTTCAGATACTTTTTGCCTACTACTAATTCCCCGGAAATTGTTTCTTGTGTGTGCTTTGTTTTCAAATGCATAGAAATAACAATTCACTTTCCAGATCTCCATTTTGGCAGTTCAGAGAGAGTAAAAAGGTGTACAAGAGTAGATTAATAAGAGTTAACTTGGAGTCTGCCCTTCATATCTTCTAACATGCCAAGCAAAGCACAATGACATGAACTAATGAGGCAGTATGAATGAAGTAAGAATGCTGGCACTCAAAAACTGGGCTGTCTCATTAAGGTTAGATGAACTTGTCTTAATTGAGGCTATCAGTGTGTCTTACTTATAGAAAAATAACAGAGTTGCAGAGTGTGGAGACTTCCTTCTGTAGGAATATAGCAATATTCCTTAAGAAGAAACATAAAGCAGCCTTGAAAGACCATTGTGTATGTGGTTGGTGCAGTTTTTTGAAGATGCTAGGTTTTCTGATGCAGTTAATGTGATATAACCCTGCAGAGAATCATAAAGAAACAAATCTCTCCAGATGTTATTCAGGAGAGGTTGCCCCTGATTACATTGCTGCCTCTGATCTAGGAGGTGGTGTGGTAATAGAAGGGCAGGATGGAAAATATCTAATAGAAAAGATATAGTTTGTCCACAGAAAAAGTCTTCTTTAGCATTGAGATTTGAAAGGCGTGAGGCTTGTTCATTTTTCAGTTGACCAATTGGGCACAGGACACATAGAACACTTTGTCCAAAAACCCCACCTGAGACACAGAGGTGACTTTTGTGTTAGCTCCGAGTTTGTTGGCAGTACCTGGGTTTTATGAGTAATACCACTGCTGTAAGACAAGAAAATTTTTTAGTAAAAGTGTTTAGACTCTGAAGCAACTGTTTTGTGATTGCCTGGCAAGGACACCTCTGCTCCAGAACTTTCCACTGGAAGCAGAAACAGTCCTTATGTGAGTAATAAATATCCTGCTGTAAAAGATTTGCCTTTTGCTCAATTTTTAGGGATCCTGTGCTTTTAAAATAAGGCAATCTGTCTTCAATAATGTTATGACACACAAAAGTACTGGGAACAAAATCATCTTTATTTTCTGGCCATAGTAACATGACATGGGCTGAGGTTACAGCCAGTTACACTTTATCCAGTGGCTCTCATGGTAATTGTTATAAAGTTTTATCCTTGTTATCATCACAATGGTCTTGAATTAGGTTTTTCCTATTCTCACAGTGTTGCAGCCAACGTGGCCCACATCATTCTGTCAGACACTGGAATTGTATCGTATGGTTTAAAGCAGAGTCTGTGAGAACATTTAGCCCACATAGAAAATTTTCTGATTGCTTAGACTTATTCCAGTTTAAACCAATACCACTGTTTAAAAAAACCCAACTGAGTGTAGGAAACTGTGTGTTTGCAAACCGAACACAATATGCACATGTTTACAGAGTGTAAAATAAAATCCATCCATTTTACTAAGGCTATATTTACAAGCCACCAGGCACTTTCCTCTCTCCTGAGAGTCTGGAGATAGTCTTCAAATGATCCTTAGCTTTTCAAGGCATGAAAATGATTTGGAACTAATACAGGCAGATTCCTGGCAGGGTTTTTCTTCACTCTGCCCTATGCATCTATGAGTACAAACCAGGGCCAGTGTTTTTGGCTGTGAAAAAGAAAGCTTATAAAAACAGTACGACAATGTTTTGTGCAGGGTGTGTGGCCATAGTCATGTTGAAAGATAGCACAAGTATTAGTACCATAAGCTGTCTATACAAAGAATTTGCTTAAGTAAAACTTTCAATTTTTAAGAGTTAACGTTTACAATAGGACTGGCCCATATGCTCAAGAATATTTATTGCACTAGATGAGAAAATGAATGATCAACCACTATTAAGGATTTCTGAAATGTGACAGTCCAATTCCCATCTCTGTTTGTGCATGAACTTATTCTGACAGATGAGAGCAAGGCAAGATCTCTCCTTTTTACAGTTCAAGGCTACATCAGAGCAGCTTGCTGGAGACCAAAGCATCATCCAGCCTGCAGATGTTTGAACCTCTGTGAGTCTAAACCTCAGGATCCAGCAAGCACATCCTTGCAGCCACATGTCATAATAGCCCTCCTCTTCCTCAAGGGTCTGCTGCAATAAGGTGGTGCAAAGCAATGCCAAATTTACATCCTTTCTGAAAACAGCAAGAAAAGAATTGAGAAAGGAGAGGTCCCACAGTGCTCCAGAGAAATAGCAAGAGTTCATTTATCTCCGGAACCTTCTTCAAATGTTGGCATTTTAAGCGAAGAACTTGTTCTTCCACCATTAATCCAATCCTACAAACAATCAATATCAAAATCTGGTGGATAACTCTTATTTTACAAAAAGAAATTGGGTAGAAAGATTAACTATAATAGTAATGTTCAGAGAGAATGAATAATTGAAATATGGCACAACATATCCTACATTCATTAGTAGCGAAAAACAGAGTTTATTTTCTAGCACAGTTACATCCCGCAACAGGAAACTGCATCTCCTGATATGGTGATTAGTTATAAGGGAGTAAAAGTTTCACGTACATTTAAAGAGTTCTCTCACTGAATTATTTTCTAGGGGGGAGTAAAAAATATCATACTACTTCTCATCCTTCCATCCTTCTTGTCCTGTTTGAAACTATGTTTTCATTCTTCTTGGAAACATCTAAATTTTATTCAGTACAAATTCCTTGCTATCCACCATAAGATCTTCTGGCACTAGAAATTTATTTTACAGAATGATTAATAAGGTTGAATGTTCCAGTTCTTCCACATAGCAAAAGGCAATACTCAAATTTGCTTCAAGGTACACAGGATCATATAGTGAGCAATTCCTGCAGAGTTTCCATTGGCTGCCACTAGACCAGCAAGAATTCAGGGTAATATCGATTAAACACTTTCCACCTGACTGCCTGAGGACAGACACACCAATGCTTTTCTAGAACCAATAACATTTGGATATCTGACAAATGTAAATGTTTTGAAAGTATGTGGCAAACTTCCCATCAAACAGGCAGCAGCAAAGTTTTACTGATGTCAGGCTTTAAGGCCCCTTGGACTTTTGCAGCAACCCCAAAATGCAGCAATTGCAGAAACATAGCAAGAAGCCGTGCTGAGAGAAAGGACGGGAAGCAACAGTTCTCCTGGCTGCTTGGAGGCAGGGTGGAAATGAGGGAACAGCAGGCAGCTGGAGGTCTGGGCATGCTGACTCGAGCTGTTGTGCAGCCCAAAGTGATCTTCTGTTTGCCAGGACTGTCCCCAGCTTCCTTCAGCAGTGGCCGCTTACAGAAGGACATTGTACAAAACCCATTCCTGGATCAGGCTAACTTTTCTCATTGCTACCTGTAGAAATAAAGCTGTAGGAAGATCTGGGGAAGAAAAAGTCATGAGCTCCCACTCCTGAAGGATTGTACCAAATAGTTGTTACTCATGGGACAATTATAGGGATTTCGGTAGGACTAATGGTGCTTTTTTTGGCCACATGCTTGATTATGGGAGAAAAACAGATTAAAAATTTGTTACTTTAAAAAAAACCCAAGAATTTATATATCTTTCAAACGAAGCTCTTTGAAAAGCATCTTTCAAAAGTCAAAACAGGCTTTTCTATAATTTCCCCTGTTCTCTCATTTGAAGGCAATGTTTCAGTAAGTTTAACTGCAGTTGGTACTTATGTGGATAGGAGCCAGCTGCCAAGAAGCTGTAAAGGTTGACAGTAATTGTAGAGAAAATTGGGAGAGGAAAAAGGGAACTGTGTTTCTTCAACATTTTTAGTGATGTGCAGCAAATTTAAAATGGTAAATACATGTAGAGACTTGTTATTCAAAAGCCTGTATTGACTAGCTAGTGGGAAAATCATGATTTATTTAAAGAGACAAGGCTGGGCTCAATTATCACTCACTATCCACTTGTACATTGTGCTTTCTGTTCAGTGGAATTAATTTCTATCTGCAGTAAGAATTAGGTATAATCAGAAAATTATCTCATGCAATCATTTAGGTCCTGGTTTATTAGAAAAACTCAAGATGCTTTTGGCATCTGTAGGTGTTTTCATCATGGAAGAATCCTGGCCCAGTTCCTCCCTACTATTGGCCTTCTACCAGATGCTTTTAATCAAAGCAGCAATATCCTTGAGGGAGTTGCACGGTCTGAAGACCAGTCAATGAACATACCAAGACAAGCATGTGTTATTTTAGTGGGGTGCCTGCTCTGTGCTCTGTGCTCTGAAGTAATCACAGTGCCATGAGCAATGTCCTGAGGTGTATATTAACTATACACTCTTGCAAAAAAGATCAGCGTGGCACCCTTTGCACAGTTGTACAGACCAACAGCAGTTGCACTGTGTTTCGCTTTACACTCAGCTCTTCTGGACAAAAAAGAAAAGTGCTCCCTCTCTCAGTGGTGTTGGTGTTGCAGATTTTAATCATGGAAAAGCTTTCCTGGAAGAGGTTGTCAGTCTCATAGAGGCTGCACAGGTGACAAGGGAGTTGTGTTCATCACCTCAGGCATGTTGCTGCTGATGTCTGTTGTGGTGAAGGCATCTCCTCAAGTGATCCCTGCGGCTCGGCTGGAGAAGGACTGCACCACATCTGTGGCTTCTCATACATTCTTGTGTACAAGTGCTTTAAAATGCAAAGAGAAAAAATGCAATGTGTTTGAAACAACTTCTAGAATTGTCAAGGTGAGCAACTGTCACTCAGTCAGAAAACAGTTTATTTGTATACTTGGGGCTTTCTGTGTCCATATCGGTTTGTACTTCAACAGCTTGAGTCCAGTTCCAAAAGAAATGGAGGGATGCACACATTTATAGCTACTTCAGTGTAATGGGGACAACTGGGAATATTAAAAAAAAAAAAGAAAGTGGGAGGGAATGTAAACTCAGAAAAATATTATAACAAATTGTTCACTCACATCACTCACTTCTACCTGGACTTTTTGTGCAACCACAGTCTAAAAAAGGCCAACAAACCACATTTACAAATGGAAACAATGAAGTTATTCTATTGACATTCATACCATATCAAAAGAACTTTTTCTGCCTTTTCATGGGTGTTTGTTTTTTAAAGGAAATATTAATGAAATGTATTACAAACATAAGGCTTGCTTCTGCTTGAACATTTTCTGTGAGCATGGATCTGTTCCAATGCTGTCAAAGTAAATGGGAGGAGCATCACAGTGTAGGACTGGTCTGGACCCACAGAAAATACAGTAAGTACTGGCAAGCTGAGAGAGGAACTGTGCTTAGTAGGGTCATTTGTAATCTCTTCATGATGTGGGCAGCTGTGTAGTAGCTCTGTTGCAGAATCAGACCTTTAAACTAGACATTTTAAATACAGTATATTTTTAGACCATAGCTGGGAGAAGATTTTTTTGGACTTTTGGATTTGACAATAGGTAACATTAAAATGATTGCTCTTTATTTTCCAAAAAGAAATTCTCCAAACTGTAAAATTGTAAATTACAGTATTTTAGAGTTATTATCGTGTTTCCTGTGGTTCTTCTTACAGTTTCTTATCACAGCCATGACACAAGGGAGTATTTAGAAGATGTACTTTAGTACCTGCCTTTCTAGAGTACTACTTAGACTTACTTTCAATGTTCTTTTTTTCTAATTAGAGATGCAAATACAAATTAGGGTATCTGGGCTGTGTCCAATGCTATTGAGTTCAAGTGTCAGACTCTGACTTCAGGGGATGTTAAATCAGTCACGTTGGCCAAACATTGAAATTTCAGTGTTTTCTTGTGAAGTGTTGAAATGCTGGAAACAGTCTCAGATCAGATCCAGCTCTCTTGACTGTTTTTCATCCTTGGCTAAGCCTTTGAACACCTTCTGTTGAAATACAGGGTTTGTTGCTGTCTCCAGCATGGACAGAGTTGGTTAATTTCTGGGTAGTTGTAGTAAGTACAGTCTAGAAAATGAAACTCAGAAGTGAATATTCTTTTTGTGTTGACAGTCTGCTTACAAAGACATGGCCTTGTGTGAAGAAGTGGTGCACCATAAAAATAAGCAAATGCACTATGAACCATGGTTGGCAACATTTAATAAATGCTGTAGTTTAGGTAAGGAACATATGTTCTGTGTGAGTGATTTTCCTTTAGCCCTAAACTAAATGATGTTATTTCTTATGAACTTTCAATAAGAAATCCCTGAAGGGTTAAAACTTTTGATTGATTGCTATCTTCTCCCCCCCCTTTTCCTTGAAGAATGAGCTTCAGAGTGTGTAATTCTTACTCCTAGACAAATCAAGAAAGGAAAAAAATGCCCTTTTTATAACAGATATTTTGTAGCCCAACAAGTATGCACACGATAGAAATATTGGCTCAGAGAACTGGGCAAAATATCTACTAAGAAGTGAGCAATAGTAATCAACTAGCACATTATCTGAAGAAGTAAATTATGTGTCCAGCCAGACTAACTATGCTAAAATGAGTGGCAGGAGAAGATGTCAAGATTTTTTTCTTTATGACTTCCATTGGTATGTGTTGATTTTTTTTGGCACTGCCCCAGGTCCCAAGTGTATCCAGCTGAACAAGGGGAAAAGGCAGCAGATTTTATTGATTCATAGTATGACTTGCTGTAATGTTCTGAGGGAAAACAAAAGGCTTATGTTAGCTATAAGGTACTGTAATATATATTTAACTGGTATAAATTATAAGGTTGTCTCTCCTTAAGAATATAATATATAGGGTTGTTTCAGAGAGAGTCTGAAGTGAAAAATGATCAAAGCACTGTCCAAAGTAGACAAATTCATCAAACAAACTCAGTTATTAAAAGAACACAAACTTATGTATGAATTATTTGCTCCTGCTCAATTTTAACAAAGGCTGCTAACCATTCCCAGTCTGAGATGTGTAATTTTGTACTGAAGACAAACACCATGGCACCATGGCACATGATGTATCGCAGAATAGATCAGGTAACTTGACTCAGGTTTTTTCTGCTCAATGCTGCTCCAGCCAAACTTCCTAAGACTGGGAAACATCATTTTCTGTAAAAGATTTGGTTCCTTTTGACTTGGTGTACTGTGGGATTTGTATAGATCCAGATAACTTCCAGAGATCTCTGACTCTCTCTCTCTCTGTGTTGTCCTGAAATGTATCTGTTAATGTCCTTGAGTACCAGCAGAGCTCGATGCAGTGGATGCACTGAACTGTCATGGTGCATGACAAGGTTTGTGTATGGGCAGGTCACTGGGGCAGGTCTATTTTTGATATCGATCGAAATAAAAACTCTTTGTCAGAGGGAAGTTACAGAATCACTTCTGGGTTTAGATGAGTCTTTATAGTGCCTTCAGAAGGAGAGACAACAAAAGCAGAAGACTGGAGTGGAGGCTGCTGTGTAGCATGTAGGGTCTTGGTGTGTCAGGGACCTACTACATGGGGACGATTTGTGGGTTGCTCTGGGGCAGGTATAGGGCAACTGACTACATGGGACAAGACAAAAGCCCTGGGTTGTGTGAAATTCATTATGATCCTGGGATGTCAATATCTTAAACTATTTGGAAGCATCCTAAATCGCCTGTTAGCTCTTCTAAGCACCAAGAAGATAGTACTTCTTAGGAAAAACTGTAACTTGTCACACGGGCTAATAATTTCTAGGCTGGAATTGATATGTGACCAAAGTAAAAGGGGTCCAAACCTAATCAATTGACTATAAATCCTGGTTATATACATAGCATGAAGCGCTGTAGAATTTGCCAAACTAACTATCTAAAATGTAGCTAAAAAGGGTTATTGAATACCTAGGGCAAAATTTTGGCTCGCTGAAAAGAGTGGGAATTCTGCCATTGATCTCAACAAGGCTAGAATTTCTCTCTCCTTAGATTGCCTCCCCTTTTCGTTTTATTAGCTGTTCTTCTTGCTGATTGCATACATTTCTATTTTACATGGAGAGGTTGTATTAAGTCAGAATATAATATTTCACAATTGGCAAGACACCCTTCATCCTGCAACTGCAGTTGTAGTTGCCTGTAGGGAAGTAGCGAGTGGCTAAGGGCCAACAAACTGCAGTATTGAGGGGGGGTTGCAAGGGAAGCAGAGTAGAGAAGGAAAGGGGCCCCTGCCTTGCATTCTTTAGTGTGGGAGTCAGGAAGAAGCTGCAGCCATCTGTGCTCTTAGATGCTTCCTTTATGTAATCTGCAGTGGTAAAACTGGCTGCTGCAGTGGTCATTCAGGCTTTTTTTCCCCCAGGAATTATCCAGTGGGAGCTTCTGCAGTTTGAATTTTCCTCCAACCCGCTCATTGCATGTGTTGACTGCTCCTAAAGCTGAGAGTAAGGTGAACTGTGTTTCTTCTGCTGACATCTTTTACAAGGGGTGTTTCATGCACAATGCATGTATGATACTTTGCTAGTGACTGGAGAAACACAGCTAATAGCTGCACACAAAACAGTAGTAGCTGCACACAAAACAGTAGTAGCTGCACACAAAACACTACTTCTCTGGACCAGGTCCAGCTTTCTGTCTTATTGGAGCAAGGCCCCACCTCTTCTTTTGGCAAATCTTTGAACCCATTAATCCTTATTCTTATTTCTTTACAGGGAAAATGTTGCCTTTACTAAAAGAAGAATTTTTGCAAAAAATACACTTGGTATGTTCCCTGCTCATATTTCCCTGATAGCTTTTGTTAACCATTTCAAGGAATCTTTCTCTGAGCACAGAAGGCTTTCAAGAGACAGGTCAGTCCCCCAAAGTCACTGTCTAGAACAGTTTGTGCACCCCTTTGCTCACAGCTGTGGTCTCAACAAAGCTGCAGTCCTCAGTGGCATTGCACTGTATCGTGTTATATTTGCTATTCTTCTGGAATGCTTTTTCCCATATACTTTATCCACATTTTGGTCATATATTATCTGCCTGACAACTCGACACCTATAAAAATTTATGCATTTGTATTAAAACCAATACTTGATTATGTCAGTGTTTATGAGGCTTCCCACGAGCCCTATATTCTTCAGTTGAATCTAGCTATAGCCCCTCATAATAATAATAAAACACGCCATATTTCACCATTTCTCCGTTAACATGACTCACTGCTAGTAATTACAGTAGCTAGCAGCTCACACTTTTGTTGATTTTAAGGATTTGCTGCCTTGTAAGGGTCTTTGCTGATCTAAACACACATAGACATTTATTCAGTGGGCCTCCCTAACTGGACTAGAAACAGTTGTGGGTGTATTTTTCAGTTTTCAGAGAACAATGTCTACCTCAAGTCTTTCATGCAGAAGTGTGTAGTGACTCATAATGAATGTGTAATCATGGGTTTACGTACTGATATGGAAAAAGTAACACCACTATGTCCTTTGCGTTTGCAAATACTCTGAACAGGGAGATCAACTGAAAAGTATAAAGAAAAAAAAGCAAATATGCTTCTTCCTCCTACAGTAATACTCTTCTTATTTCTGTCCCTTACTTGTCTGGATCAGATCCAAGTACTTCATTCTGGGGCTTGATAGAGAATTTTTGTGAGGTGCCAGCTGCAGCCCATACACTTAAGCAATATATGAGTCGTCTTCTGGCTTTTGCAAGGGAGGGTGTTTCACCTGACATCAATATTTTACAGCCTGGTTTTTGTATTGTGCAATTCTTCTATCTTTAATATACAGTTTTTAAAGCCAAACCAAGGTATACAGTAAGAGCATAAAGGACAAGTAACATTTTAAATTAGATATCAGTGAGTCTGGGGGATTTCTAAGATTTAATAGTAGCAATGGCAACATACTGCTGCTGTTAGGGTGTAAGTCTGTACAACATGCTTGCAATATAAAGATTCTTACATTCTAGGAATGATAAAGTTTTTTTGAAAGTGAATCAGGGAAATGACTTTTATAGAGATAATTATGTGCATATAATATAAACCACACATTCACATTTTCCTAATTTCGAATAACCTAATCACCACACAGGAAGAACATGGAGGTACACAAATATTATATGTGAAACACAGGAGCAAATTTCTTTTAATTTCCATTTCTTTACTTCCCATACCATAGTCATAATATTTCTGTAATATGAGAACTCCACAGGGATAATTTTTGCTGTTTTGAAGGATGAGCTTGATAGAAGTTGGCTCCAGAAGTTATAGCTATACATAAATTGACAGCTCTTAGCAATGAATATGTGAGATATACACAACTTTTAGCCAACAGTTATATGGCATTGTAACATATTTTATGGAGACATAGAAGAGTAATGATTTTTGAACTTTTTAGTTCCTTCTGTATTAGATTGTATCTCCAGGAAAAGAACAGATGACATGCCCAAGTTTAAATGATTTTGAAGTTTTAATTTTAACAGATGTAGATAGCACCAGTACTACCCTTCAAAAATTTTTTTCATGTCTCAAAATACCTTGAATGACTTAATTGTCTTAAGACAGTGGCGTAAAAACCATTCAGGATGATAGGTCACGCTTTTTCCAAGTCACATTAAGTTCCACTCCAATTGAAAGCATTTATTGCATTTACAAACCCTGAGACTGCTGGCAACAGTGGTATGTTGCATTTTGGAAAGTCCTGCGGGACTTATCCCTATAACCTCTTCAAAAAGCAGGGATTTAGAAAATGGAGCAAAAGGGGAAAGAAATTGGTAAACTATTATACAGGTATGGAAAACCCTGTCATTCCTAGAAGCTCTAGTGTTCTAGAGCAATCTTACAAACCTCTTCTAAAATTTGTACTGCCAAAAATCCAGGCAACGAAAGATTAGTGTTTTTAAAAATTGTTCTATGAATCATTTAAAAGTTGGAATGTAGATGCACAACAGTAATTAAAATCATGTAGGTCAGGAGAAGGTTACATCTCTTCCAGTACAATAATTAGATAACCCTGCTCTTTTATTCAAAGAAGAATATGGAATCTGTAGATTTCGTTTTGTAAGAACATTTCCTAAGCGGTCAGAGGGTCAGGATGTTGTAGTCAAATTTCTACTTTAATTTTTCAGGAAAGGGGCTGAATGCACATTTTTCCTTGTCTGCATAATGTTCTGACTACCGGTTAGAGATTATTTCTTTCTCTTTCTTATCCTTGCAAATTGTGATTGTGAAACTTGCCTTTCACTTCTTTTGAAAGTTCCCTGAGCTTGATGCAATTCTTACCCGCAGTTCCTATGATGTGGATATGGAAAGAGCTGGTGGCATTCAGTCATACAGATGTATGCATCAGAGCTAAAATGCAACACACTTCAGCTTGTGCTCTCTCTCTCTCTGCTACTCTCCCTCCTACAGTTAAAGGTAGTTTCTGCATGCATATATGAAGGTCTTAAGGGATATTAGATGACTGTGCAAAGCTAACTTGCAGCCTAGCTATATAATTATCAAATACTCAATTTATTTCATGAACATAAATCCTGTTCTTTTATGGAAAGAAATAATCTAGTTAGTGCCACTAAATTTTATAAAATATAAGGAACTCATTTCAAGGTCAAGATATAAATGTCCTTCCATTTAATTATTTTGCTATTACAGACTTCCTTGACTTTTATTGCACTATAATTGTTAGCTGCAGACAATTTTAATTTAAAATACGACCCTATTTCCCTTGACAAAAACTAGAAAAGTCAGTATTAGCCACTATGGTACACATTTGCTAGCAAGAGCTTGTAACATCTCCATCTTGTGGCTGTTTCTCTGAGTAATGAGCTTAGATTGCTGCATTTCAAATCATGGTTATTTTGGCTCTGGGACTCCAGGTTCTTTGAACATACATATCATACACTGAGGAATTTTAGTTAAGAGATTCTTGTATAAAAAATATAGATTTATATGATGTAGATTAAAAACAGTACTTGTTTCATGCTTTTTATAAGACAATACTAAAATTTTGTATTTTAGAGAGCATCAATAATTAAATTCAGGGATAAACGACTACAGAAGCAATAAACATATATATAGGATGCCTGAAACTCTTCAGCTTGAGAAGAAGTATTTCTTACATAAAAAAGGCCATCAAATCAAATAATAAGATGATTCAAGTGCTGGATCGAGAAGATGAATTATTCTTTGCTCATCAAAATATTTGGCAGTATCCTCATATTTGATGAAAAGAATGCACATTACACACAATAATACTCACTATGTTGAGTAGGAAAATGTTATTATCCCTGTTGCAGAAGGGGAAAGCTAACTGAAGAGAGAATGTGCCCTTTCACAAGGTCACAGAGACAGACAATGGTGGAAGAGTGACCCAGACTTCCTGTTTTACAGTCCATGGCGTTTTACTGTTAGATCTGCCATCTCTTATCTGATTTACTATATTAATAATATCAGGAAATTGTCTACTCAACTCTAAGAAACCTCAGATCACAGGTATTAACTCAGCACTAGTTGTGGAAGTTTAGCTGCCCTTTTTTTTTTTTTTCTTACTTTCTGTTTTGCAAATGTAAGAAAAAAGGTCCCACGATATTTCTGGTATTTCCCTGGTCAGCGTCAGACAGAGAAATTAGGACATAAGCTCTTTTGTGGTATCTTGTCACTTCCTGCACATACCAGAATTTTAAAATGTCAGGATAGGCAAATAAATAAGTGTGACCTGGGCTTTCTAAAATGTTTGAAATACTTTGGCTTGATATTCTAAATGAAGGTGTTCCAACCTCTAATTTCCAAGTTCCAGTTCTTGTTGGTTTTGTTGTAGTCATTGTAACTTTCTCTATAGCATATCATTTGTAAAGAGCAACTCAATAGCCTTCTGCAATGCATCATATGGAGTATGAGAAGGCATTTGACACAGTGGCACAAATATAAGCAACATCATTCCTTCTTTTTGCATTTTGAGAGGTACCTTACAGCCAGAAAAGCTGTATTAGCTCTGGTTGTGGACCTTCTACTTTTGTTTTATAGGTCACAATCAGTTATACTCTTTACCCCACCAACAGCAGTACCTTTCTTTAGACAAACTAAAGGCTGTGGTAGGATCTGAGGCCCAGGATGCCCTGTCACACTCTGCTGATGTTTCTTTTCATCTCTGTGACTCATCCTGGGATAGACAGTGATACCCAAAATGCCCTTTCAGTTCTCCATTCCTACCAGGTTATGTCCATTATGAACTGAGGGGAAACATGAATGAAAATGAGTATTATTAGCAGAAAGAATGAGACTTCTTTTATTTTACCTTTTTTTTTTTGTCAGAGCTCTTTTTTCCTGTTCTCAGTGTCCTATTGTATATTTACCCAGAGAACATATAATCTAACCTAGGAGGCCTCAAAGGCTCAAATAAATCCCTTCTAGCCCTGGGCACCACAGGTAGCAACAAAAGTGCCTCTAGTCATAAGACTAGAAATTAGAATTTTTTTCCTATCTGGGTAGCCTTCCACAGGCACCAAAACTTATATGGTGCAATTCTTGGTGTCAGCCTTGCAAAAGCATCAGTTTATGTACAACTGTGGTTGAATACTCTGAGAGCTGATAACAAAAGAATAGATAGAAGTGACTTGTCCCAGTGAGTCTGCAAGTAAGATTTTGAATAGCTGAAAACTCTCAGTCATGACAGTACAAACTAGTCCAAAGTGTTATGTGAAAATGACACTCCATGCGGAAAAGACTGACAAAAGATGAAGTCTTGGAAGGTTTTAGTGAAATTCAGAGATCACCCAAGATATAAACCTGGCAGAGGAGGAAAGGAAGAGTTTTTGACAACAATATCAGGGGTATAACATATGTATATATAATCTGTGCTTCCTAAGCAGGAGATGGAGTTTTGAGCTGGGGAAAAAAGCTGGAAGGAGGAGCTGTGAGAATGATGAGGAAAAGTGGTGAATGTGGCCAAATGGAACAGATTAATCTATGTAAATGTAGGTGTCTTCACTATAGGTATCTGAGCTAGTCATCCCAGCCTCCTTAATGGGACATTATCAATAGATTACTCAGAAAGAACATATTCCTCACTCATAGCTTCACACAACTGCTCTCTATTTTTTTTCTATTTTATTCTAAAAGGGAAAAAAAAAGCATTTTCTTTTAGAAACATCCTATTTTAAAAAGAAAATGCTTTTCTTGTCAGATTGTGAACTAACCATGGTCTTTATAGGCAATACAGAAGAAGAGACACTCTGAGAGCCTGATCGGTACCCCTGTGAAGTAGTCATGTAAAATAAATCATAGATAAATCACGTTAAAATTGCTCTTTTTCCTATTGACTACAGAGAGAATGCAGATCAATATCTCAGATACAGTATCTGAGGAGTGGTCCGTGATTCAGGCTAAAGAAACCATGTTCTAATCCCCAGAGGATCCAAATTGTGGTCTCTTTTCAGCAGTGAAAAAGACCTAGAACTTGCTGAAGAACTTCAGCTCCAAAACTGCAGTTCCACTTGCCCTGGCTGCCCTTGTCCCCAGGCACTCGCTGTGTAGCATGGTGTAACCCCAGCACTGCTGTTCAGAGCTGTCCAGACCATTTCTCAGTCTTCTTAAAGATTAGGTATTGATGACAGGAGATTGAACACCATGACACAGTTGGATTTCTGAAACATAATACCCCAAATAGAAAATGTGGTTCTGGTGTGTGTTCCTTCAAGCTTGCTCTGGTTTTGATCACCATGTGGTGACTAATCCATACTGCCCTGCTCCACTGGCGTGATTTCAGAACGCTACTGTATTAAATATCCATGGAACTTTGAAGAGTAGAGCTGTTGAAGGACAGGTGGGAAAACTTTAAAAACCTAAAGAAGTTTGTTCAAATAACGCATTCAGAATCCTTACTGGGAAATAATCGGTCTGGAAATCAAACCTCAGTGCCTCCTTGTCTCAAATGTTTGCAATGCTGAAGGAAATAACATGCCTTTTAGATGTCTGCTCTGCTGCAATTCATTGAGGTTCCAAAGAGCTTTTGAAATCTTAAACTTTTTAGCTTTTTTTCTGAGAGGGAAAATTTCACCCTATTCTGTGTGAAGAAGACTACTTAAAAGCAGCATATATGTTGCACTTTGCAATGGTGCTGTCGTCACCAAGCCCCCTTGGTGGTCCTTTAGACCACAGGCATTTGCCCACTGTGGGCGCTGGCGAGCGAGGGACAGTGGCTACAGTCCCATGAACAAGGACACTCCAAGAGCCCTGACTCAGGCAACACCACCAATTAAGCCAGCTGTAGCTGTGCCTCAGTGAGGGCTGCAGGGTTTGGCCCTGCTCACTTCCAACCTGGGCGGATGCTTCAGCCCAGGAAATGCTCTGCACAACAGGCCATGGCCCCCAGATCCACTTGATGTTACTGGTATGCGGATACTGTTTAAACTGCTGCCACAGAGTAGAATAAACTTGATGTTAGTGCCAAATGTACTTGCTTAGCTAAACCCTGCTCAAGTTTCACTCATCCTGTAGACTGAGAAACACTTACAATGGTCACAACCTAAAATGTTCATTTTTAATCAAAGCATCTTAATTAGGTTTTAGGGGCTTGTGGGCTGTGTGTACATACACACAAAATTCTATTACCCATAGCATGAGTTAAGCAAATAAGAAAAGTCAACTCTGGGATGTTCAATGTGATCTGATGGAGAGCATAAAGGGTTATATAGCTTGTTCTGTAAAATAGCAACAATGGCATTTCCCTTCCAAGCTGCTCTAAGGTTTAGCTGATCACCTTCTATAGTACAGCCTGATCACCAATATTAACTGGGACACTGCAATATCATGACAAAAATTTGAAAACAAAATTTTTTTTCTTTGGAGTTGAAGGGAAGTTCCACTTAAAACAATTGCTAGCACAACACACAACCATACTGATTATGGGGATTTAGATCTATCATCTGTTTTTTACTGAAAGCCATTTCCTGCAACAAAGAACACACAAATGCTGTTTTTTGTGTTTACCTCAAATTCATACAACTTCTGCTAGAATACATATCTGGGAGTATTTAAATGAACATCTAAAGTTCAGAATTTGAAATTTAATGAAATAAGATTTTTATACTAATGATGCAAGGAATCTAGAAGAAAATAACGTTCCTTTTGTAATTAAGCAGAGCAGCTATTTATACTATCGACTGCATTCCAGTACAAAGTGCACTCATGGCATCAATTTAAAGGGTATATGTTGAAGGCAAACACACAAAAGTGGTTTAGAAAGAGGTATGGTGTAAAAGTTTCTGAAGTGCCTAAGTCTCTTCAAGGAGTGAGACTTCAAGGACACTCATTTGATTTTGAAAGTTTTACCCAGGCTTACCAGAAACAGAATACAACTTAAAATTGGCCATGATCCTCTGTAGCTGCTGAAAATTCCCACAATTTTGGGATAGGTTTTATTGGAGTTACTCCAGATGTACTTGCCCTATTCCTGTGTTAGAAAGAGGTCCAATTTGATTTAAATTACTTACTTTGACTTCAACCGCAGCAGGATTAAGTCTTGAGTCTTTTGTCAGTAGAAGACTCAGTAACTTCTTTACCCCTTTTAATATGAATATTTTTATTTCTTCTTGTAACTTTTAGCTTCCATACTTACTTCTCTTTAGGCGTGTGAGACACATTACTGAAAAGCCTATCCTGAGGAGAGCAAAGCACTTTTTCTCTAACATTTCCAGTTTCCGCCAGCACAAAGAGGAAAAAATCTAAGTGTGTACATTTTACCGCATAGCTGAAACTAAATTCTGCATGGAAACATTTTATCAAGTACCTCAGTTTTCTACATATTCCTGGAGGACCTGTAAAGGAGGAGCTTGTCAGCTAAATTGAAAACATACTAATAAAGTTAAAAAGTTAATGGGAGACATTTGCAATTTCCCAATAATTTTCCTAGTGACTTAAACTCGAAATAACTGTGTATACTTCTGCTACTGTTTTCCTTACATCTTTGTATCAAATGACATGCAGAAGAATTAGTGCCGGATATCTACCATTTGTCGCACACCTATCAAATTATAGTTTTCCTAGGCAAACTTACAGTTCAGGTGGCCAGATCTCTGTTTGTCTGGAAGGCTATTTTCAATTACTTTTAAGTAATAATGTGTGTTTTATAACTCAAACCACTTGTATAAATAGAGCTTAAAGCCTTGTGACTGAGGCAATAAAATAGAAGCAAAGGTTTAGCTGTTGTAGTCTACCGTGTAGTCCATTTAAGGGCAGTGGCTGAAATATAATTCCAAACTCTGGGCCACTTCTGTGCTAACTAGAAAATATAAAAATACTTTTAAAATATATAATTAGGATGACCATTATCTTAGTAAAGCAGTTCAAATGATTACCGCTTCTTTCAGTGAGCCTTAGCTTGTTATTTTGAACTGAGACACTTCCACATGCTCTGGAAAAAAGCATGGGCTTGGGCCGACAGCATTAAAGGGCATGGGCCAACAGCATTTCCTTTGCCTTACATCTCCAGGCTTGCAAAAGGGTACCATTTAAATATAGTATTTTCATTTAAGGGTACACAGAAGGAAAAATCCATGGGACTTGGTTAATTCTGTCTTGTACTCTTCTGTGTCTTCTTTCCAATTCACCATTTACTATGACTAGATTATCATATTTGAATATCACGTGACCAGGCATGTATTTATACCAGCTAATGCTGCTTGTCACCGGCATCCTGACTAAAAGGTCAAGAGAAAAATAGCTTTGGTGGACTGACTAGCTATTTCAAAGGATATCTTTTCGTTTTCATTCCTTTCTGAATAAAATTTTATATTCAGGCACTTACTTTATAAAATTTGTTTATTTGATAGATATTTTTGACTTCAGGGCAGAAAAATATAAAGTGATGTCTTATTCCTTTCTTTTATCTGCCTTAAGCCTCCAAGAACATTCCTCTGCATTCTTGCCTCTGCTGATTATATCTTTTCTAGATGCTAAAGACCTGACAGCATATTACAAGGGTTGTGCAGTGCTGAACTCTTCTCATTTAGATTTGGCCTGAATGCCAAAAATGTTGACCTTTTCTGTATTTAATATGGCTTAGAAGAGGCATCTTTCCAAGTCTTAATATAATCTACTGCTGAACCTTCTTATCCTCCTCCTTTTCCCTCCCTTCCCCTTCTAGCACTCCTAGTTCAATGTATGGCATACGGACACCCTACACTGCCTGGCATATCCTTTTACATATATCCAGGGAATTCAGGAATTCTTTTGAATTCCTTGAGTGCAGCTATATTTGTCAGATTCTCTTATCAGTTTCTGATATCAGTCTCTGTTTTTCTTTAAGGATTTAATAGTCTGTTAGTGCAAGCAGTTCATTTCCTTCCCACACAACTGGTTTTTTACCTGTTGACTTTTGCCCACCAGTACTTTTTCGAAGATTTATTTTGTCTGAGGACTTGATCTCCTTATAAACAATACAGAATAGGAACAGGAACATAAAATGTAGTACTTAATTTTTACTTCTCTCTGTTATGATTGGGTACATCTAATAATATCCCAGGGCAACGATCTTAGTTCTACTGTGTCTATATTAATATTTTTCATATAAGAGTGATCAAAATAGGCAAAATTTTAATTAATCTTTATGATCTGGGCTGTTTCTGAAACAAAGAGATCCATGAAAATGCAAACACTTTGAATAGCTGCCTTTGTACTAGTGATCATTGTCAGTTCCTTCCAACTGGAATATTCTATTCTATTCTATTCTATTCTATTCTATTCTATTCTATTCTATTCTATGTAAGACTAGGTTACCATTTGGGGCAGTATACAAGGTGAATGACATACTACTTGGCTTCTAAGCCTTTTTTGCCAAGGTATGAAATTGGATTATAATGAAGTTATAGAACAGTTTTGAAAAGTGACATGGATCATAGCAAATTTTGCAAATTTTCTCTATCATTTAGCACATGACTTAGTTTGTCATCACAGTTGCAGTATATTCACAATGATGTTTGCCTCTCACTTGAATGCAAAATTGACACCTATTTCCAAAGCAGAATCTGATTTTGAGCTTAAAGGAAAATTCCTATAATATTATTTTCTAAAATTATAGCTGACAGTTGATAAAATACTATCGTTTCCACAGCTTTTATTCCACAGTCTTCTACCTGACTTGCCACTCATCCTGGGTACTGATGACAGTGGTTTTGTAAGCTAACAAAATAGAGCTATGTCCTGGGCCAGCTTGTCTCCTGTGAAAAAAAGTACTTGGATAATGCCTCCAGATATACTTTTTCCAGACTTAAACATGCAGTTCTCAAAAGTCAGCCCCATTAAAACTTATTCCTTTGAGCCAAGCACAAACCATGGCATTGCTGGGCATATACTTTTTACCAACCAACACCAAGCCTATTCTTATTCTCTACAGAATTGTGGAAAACTTCCCCATAAGGGAAATAACACAGCCCATGGGAAAACTATGCCAAGGAGATGTTCAAATATAATTTTTGATGAAAAGTCCTATGGTCCCAAGAGATCATTTCCTCGTTCACTCAGCAGAATCAACTCTACTGGTGGAAAAAGCAGATGCAGTACAATGGACGGAGTCTGCCCTTCTCTTTGTACTCAGTGCAAGGTTGCCCTATTAAATCCTTAAAAAGAAACTCCTATTCAATCAGAAGACATTCAAGGAGAAAGACGACCCTTATTCTAAATTACTGTATTATGTTTAAGTTAAAACTGCAGAGATTGGGGGATTTCAAACTAGTGGGGAATGCAAAACAGTGAAGCTTCACACTTTCAAATTTTCAAATTTTTTCTTTTTACCTTTCATGAAGGTAAACGCCTTCACATGTGTTTATCTCTTCCCTGTCCTCCATTTCTTATTCCATCTATTTACCTTCTTCTAATGCAGATAAAAAAATCCCTTTCTAGCTAAGATGGAGTGATATCCCATGCCAGCCTTCTGCCAGTGTTGTACCAGTAAAGTTTACAACAGCATGGGATAAACTTTCCACAGAAAATCCTGTTTTCAATTTGTAAGACTCACAAAATGAATTTAGCAGATGGAGAATCAGCCCTGTGTGTTCCACTGACAGTGGTCTACTTTAAAGTAAGAAGTTCCTTTCAGAGTAACAGACAAGAAGTGGTGGAGGAGGCCACATGTTATTCAGAATTCTTAGTAGGCATTAGCAACACATTTTAGGTGTATTTCTCTATCAGCTAGCATCAGGCTTTGTTTTTTATAAATATGGAGAGCAGGAAATAGGAAGAGAAAACTCACTTCTAGCTGTAAATTTTACCTTTCTAATACTACTGACCCACGAGCCATTCTTTCAAGCTGGGCGGATACATTCCTTTTGAAACGTGGAAGACCTGTTGCAGTCCAAAGACACTGAAAAAAAAGGAAAATAGAAATTTTTACTGTGTTTTCACCAAAAAGCAAGGTCTTGTACTAGTTAAACTCTGATGCAACATTCAGATTTAATTACAGTAGACCAAATTCTGCCCTCAAATACACCAGTCAACTTGGTAAGGCTTGGCATCAGGGAATATTTTCAAATCTAATACCATGGTAATTTTATAATACCATGCCAAATAGAGTATAATATATTTTTAGAAACTTTCTCATTTATAGTAATCAAATGCTCTTCAAGATGATTCATATTAAAAGAAACAATTATTTTGGCTTACATGACGTATTTGTAATTATGTGTAGACACTTATTTGGATACAATTCAGCATCAAATACATTCAAAACATGGATATGAGCCAGTGGCAAGGATCAAAAAAAAGACTCAATGAAGTGAGCCTATTACTCCATACCTTTTGCAGTTTTCTTTGCCTGTTAGCTCAGAGCTCCCTATAGCTTCACAGAGATGAAGAAGTGAAAGGAACGTCTAGAGGTCATCTGGTCTATGCTTCTACAGAAGGATAAATTCAAACTGACATGGGCAGAGATCTGTCAGTGAGGGTTTAATATCTATTGAAAGTATTTTTAAATGGGAAATTCCATGTGCTCCCATATTCTTCAGTATTTTTGCAGACCTGACCAGCAGTGAGGGGCTACAATAATCATGTCCCATGGTTGCATATATCTTTTCTCAGTTTGCAATGGCCCCAAATTGCTAACTCACATTTAATCCATAATCCACCATGAGCCCCATGTACTAATTTTTGCCTTCAGATTTTAGACTATGTCCCCACAATTTTTAAGAGATTTTGAATTCTAATTTAGTCCTTCAAAAGGATTTGTGATACCTTCCAGATCAAAATACTCCAGTCCTTTATCCAAAACAATAACTTTTGAAGAAAACTGGGCCTGGGTAGAGGTTGGAACATTTCCATATTTTTAAGAGTGAATGATGATTAATTGCTGTTTCATCTATGCAATATGAAAATTTAAATATAATCTATTTTAATTTATTTAATACAGCATCAAAAGCTTTTCTAAAGACAGATTTATCCTGTGATTTTTTTCTAAACAACTAAAAATTAATTTATTTCTTTCCTTGGGTAGATGTATCATTTTCAAGGCAAAACTTAAAAAGCTTTATAGCTAAGGTTCATGCTCCTAAGAAATAACATGATTAAATCAAAGCTATTACTGCTCATACTTTTTTAACTTGAATACAGGCAGTCTATTTATTAAAATGGATGAAAAATTATTACAGTTATTAACCTGCAAATCACTGGGGTAATATGTTATTCCAATCATTCTCTGGGAGGGTAGGGGAATGGGAATAGTATTTTGGAAGTTGTCTTTAATGCAACTTGTCATCTTTCTGTCAAAGTCAAAAAGAGGCTGTTAGGACAACGATTCTGAGTTATCACTTTTTATCCCTTTTTCACCTGCCTGAAAGCAGGGAGCACACTCTATATCCTGGGCAGAAAAATTGTTCTGCCTCAGGTTGTGTTATCTCCCCTCTCTTGTTCTGCTTTCTCACATGACTGAGAACAAAAGAAGCATTTTTAAATGACATTTTAAGGCAAGCTGCTACAGTATTATCCTGTGGAGAACGTGGTTTGATGAAGCCCAGAAGGTCACAGAGTTACCAGATCTGCAAATGATCTCTGTTTGATCCTACAAATCTTCTGTCTGAACTTCTCTGACTTCTCCCTTCCCGATCCACTTCACGCATATCTTTGATGAGGGTTTGTTGTTGTGGTGGGTTTTTTTGCAATTATTAGCTTTTTATTATTCAAAACCAGTTGCTATTTTAATGTAACAAGTACTGAAATGAGGTGATATTAAGTGTCTCTAGTGTGTTAGACAATGTAATAAGATTTTTTAATGCATTCACTCATATCTAGAATATTTTTTATTCTGTTAACGATGCACTATCTTCTCCTTGACAAAGTCTCTGGACAAGTAATAGCACGAAGGTGTTTCTTCAATGATTTCTGGAGACAATAATGCCTTAAACATAGGCCTCAGAGAATTAAAAGGTAGAACTGTCTCAAAGAATAACATTTGTTTAGCAAAGTCTAAACTTTAGAGGATGGTTCCTATCTGTTGGTAAGTCTTTCATGTCTTCAAGCATTTCCCAGCATGCCTTAGATGAACAGACCATGTAAAGTTGATGTGTTTAATTAGATATGTTTAAATATATATATTTATACATGTATCTCATATTTGTGGGTGCATGTGCATATGTGAATGAGGAGCATGGATAAAAGGTACTGTTACAGAGTCCCGGACTTATGCTTCTTCTGACCACATGCATCAGCTTTCTTTCTTAAGACTTTATTTTTATATAGACACAGAGCAGCACATTGGACAGAAGTCAGCTATACTTCTCTCAGTCAAAGAACAAGACCTGTTTTGTGTGTGTGTTCCACACCAGGGACATGGTTGGAAATGCTCAAAGACAGTCTTTGCAGGGTAGGCAGGCTACTCAGCTCATTTCATCAGGGGAGAAACAATCTTTGTGAACTACAAAGTGGTGATAAATTTGGGACTTGCCTTACCAGTCCATTTTCCTAGTGCACAGGCAAGTAAGGAAATTTAGGAAAAACAAACTTTTTTTGTTCAAGGCAGTGTGGATTTAGGTAAACATGATTGGAGTTTTCTATTTGATGCAAATCTCCTTAATGGTGTATCAAGGACGGTATGGAATATACTTTAATTTTCATATATATGTTCATGGGAAAATACAGCTAAGGTTGCCCAGGTATGTTGCCTTGACTCCCTTGAGTGTTAGGTAGGGAGGCATGCATGGGAAAAGAGGAGCACAAAGGGAAGGGAAGAACCTGTTTTCCTGACCTGCCTGTCTATACCTTTATATCTAATTTGCCCATTAAGGATTAGTAGCTAAAATTGTTCTGTCTGAAAGGTGTATAACTCCTTTTGTTCACCACTATAAATTATATGTGACTGGTTGTACTTTGTGCTGGCCATCCAGAGTAAAGGCTGCCACTATGTGCTCCTTTCCATTCTCTATACTCTAGATTTTGGCGAAATACCCCAAGCTAAACCAATGCTCTGTTTTCCCCATGGTATCTGCCAGATATGGAAAAATATTGAACATAACTTATCGCTCCTAGAATCTTACTTCTTGAAGGTAGTAAAATATGTCACTTATTTATTTGATCTCTGCTTACTTTATCACCTTCATTGATGGGGAAGTGTAGCCCTTCTGCTGGTCTTCTGGTAGACAACCTTGTCTCTCATTCAGCCTCTGACTTGGGACAAGTGGAATTTTTCTAGAAGCACAAATAATAAGTCTCCTGCACTGTGTTCCCCATCTTCTTGAAGAATCCTTAAACTTTTCCTCCATCCTTTGGCTCTTCACTGCTCAATTTATCTTTCAGTGTATATTTGCTTTGGTAATATGCATTTCAAAGCAGAAAAGTTCTGATTGATATAGATTTTTTCCTTTTTCATTTGAGTTACACACCAGAAATTAGGCATCAGTTTTGCACTGTAGGGTTTCCTTCCTGTGTTTTTTCTTGTAGTGCTGTGACTTTGTTTCTACCTTTGCTTGAGCTGTTGCTTAACTTTGCTTCTCCCTACAGGAGTGTTTCTGATACTAAACAACATTGGACAGTAGGTTGTTGAGGAGTTATTAAAAATGAGATGATAATGTTACATCAATTTATGTTTCAAAAGAACAAGAGAGTCTATGACTTTGCCAGGTGGACTTTGTGCTGGTTTGAGGTTACTTCTTGTTAGTATCTAGCAGATTAATCTGCTGACTGGAGTGGATAAGATGGTCCTGAAGTTGTAAATGCCAGGAGATCCCCTTATGCAATGAGTATATCCCATTTGTCAAGCACGCCTTGCATTTTGATATTAAATTAACTTTCCTGAATTTGTAGGTTCTAGGGACAGAAATCATCAATGTGACTCGTTTGTAAAAATACCGAGTATGTTTTGACTGCTTTTGTAATAGATCACATTACCTAGAGCAAGAAATTTTCATGAGAATGATTTGGTAAATGTCTCAACATACTGAAGTGAACCAGACAAACAGATAAAGATGAGAGACAGACATACCCCTTTGTATGCAAGTGGAATAGTGTTTAAAGTACAAAAAAGTATCTACTGAGCACAGTTGAATGGGCTTCGGCAACTTTCATTTTTTGATACCTTTCAGATTTGATAAGAGTAAATTATGAAATAATAGCAAAGAGGATCTAATATTCATGGATGTCATTTTAGAATAAATTCCACCCGAGGTTATACTCCTGCAGGGATTATTATCAAAGGTGTAATTCAAGATGGGGAAGAACCACAAAAAAAACCCCAATGAAAATCCCAACCCAATGGTATTTAATGAAAAACATTTTTAAATGGGCTAAAAGAAAAATTCCTTCAAAAGACTGTGTGTTCTTTACATATTTTCTTCCCTCTACAATATTTCAAGTATACCAGTGGTCTGGATAAAAGAGAGTCATCTCACAGAATTTATGTTGCCTTTTTAGTTTGAACTCAGCAGGTCTTTGCCATAAAGTGAAAGGTCTAAAAACTTTTTCTGCTTCTCCTGAAGAGAAAGAAAAGAGAACCTTATAGTTGGACCAAATCACACAATGTGGTTAGTATTCACTGTCTCCCATATATTGTCATCTAGCCAACAAAAACAAACATGCCGGGTCACTCAGAGGACACGGTATTCGTCACAACAAGTCTATGATCTCAAGCAAGCTGAGGTGGTTTCACAGGATGCATTATTTGCAAAAAGCTTGAAACAAAACAAGCAGACAGTCTGCACTTTATATATTGGTATGTATAGCACTGACTGCTATGTGAGTTTACAGATATAGCCTTCCCTAAAGATTTATAGAGAAGGGGAAGAACAGATGAAAGTTCAGTTTGTTACCTGTCTTGATGTACTGGCTTTTGAAATGAACAGTGGAAGGATCTCAATATAGATTACAAAAAAAACCCAAACCAAACCACAAACAAACAAACAAATCAATAGCAGAGGATAATATTCATTAACATTTTAAACATTAACATTTTAAACTGCAAGTCAGTGGACTGAGTTTGCAGCAGCCAGTTTTCTAAGGTGTCTCTGTGTTTTGTTGACCCCAGGATGGTCATGGAGTCACTCACTGTTTCTGGGCAGCCTCTCTTCCTGCATCCCTGCCAGTCGTGCACAAGCACCTTGACATGCTCTTCCCTACTACTTCTGCTCTACCATCAGAGCTCTGCCCTATACCACATTCCTAAAGTCAGTTCCTGGTGGCCACAGGCTGGTGGGGGATGTACAGTCTCCCCCACCAGCCGCAGCTTTCTCTGGGCATATCAGTTTCAGAGAGAGAAGACCTCAAACCTGAAATTCAAAATAAAGGATTTTTTTTGGAATATGGCTTTATTGATAACCACGATGTAATAATAATAATATAGCTCTGGAGTTTTCCCCTGTGTTTCCCCTTTTAAAGTTCCCATAAGACATGCAGCAGTGTTGTCCTGGTGGAGTTTTGCTAGAGCCACTGGCTAGCATGACTTGGCACTGATGGTTCAGGATAACATGCAGGGGGCTTGGCACCCCACGTTTAGAGTTGCTTAAAGAAAATGCCACTTGCTGAAGTCTGCCAATGTCTTGTATAATCCTAACAAATTCCAGCATTACTGTGGAAAGCTACAGGACATTTAAGAATTTTCTGGAAAATTTACCTTTTTTTTTTTTATTTAGCTTTGGTTCTCTATAAATCATGTGTTGCAGTTCTTGCATGTAAGTTTACATTACCTGTAATTTTGTCTTAATTTTACTTTGAATTTTAGACTTAAATCAAGGAGTAATTGAATTCCTGGAAGCAACAATTGAATTAAGAATTCTTTGCTCATATGTTTGGACAGAGATACTTCTATTGATGGACAGAGGGCCATCAAGCTGCTTGGACAGAGAGCAATCAAATTGTTACCTGTTTCTGGTGCTTCAACCATCTCTGGAATAATATACACGCCAAGGGCTCATTCTAGGCTAATTGTTACACAGTACTTTTCATTGTTCTGCTTTCATAGTGAGCTGGTATCTCACCTACAAGCATCATCTAAAGATGAAGTATCAAAGAAAATTCCATTCTTACAGTTCAGGGTGTGGGCTCAATTACACTACCCTGAAATTAATTGCAGGATTATAGTAGCAATATGGAAAGCTGAACCATAAAACTCTGCAATTAGGAAGGAGGAATCTGACCTAAACCAAAACTGTTTTCACTCACTCACACTTTGTCACCCACATACTCACAAGATCCAAGTTGCATGTGTTCATGTAATCCAGCCGGCATGCAGGCACCAAGGCACACGTGTCCAGGTGGTCTGGCCAGGGTTCCTGGCAGTGACTCAGAGGATAAGAGACATCAGCCATTGAGTCTTCATGATCTTTTCATTGGACAGTAACCACATCTGCCTCCATGACCTTCTGTAGCAACAAGCTGCAGGGATTCTGTACCTGCCACGCAGAGGCTGTGCTCAACATACACACATGTGGGGGTGTTTGCAGTGATAGGCTGGGGGTTCCTGGGTTGTTTCCAGCTCATCCATGCTTGATAGACTGTTCTCAATTTGAGGCCCAGTATAATTGCTGCAATAAGGAAACAAAAAGATACTAGTTATAAGTCTATAAATAGATACATATCTATAAATCAAGATATAAATCTAGAGTGAATATGTTGCTGAGTCGGGAGGTTTATGTTGTTTTTCTAACCTCTTTCCTTACAGTTTCAATAGAGTTGGTTTTTTTGCCCAAAGAGACCAGGAGTGGATTTTGTTTTCTAGCACATATGCCAAACAACATTCAAAAGAACTCTTTGTCTTCTCTTTGGCATATCAATCTTGAGATAATATAATCAGAGTTTGAAGTTCATCAACTTCGCATTAATTTAATGATTCTTCTGAGCTTCAGATAACAATATTATGTAATATCATCTTCTTTTCTGTCACTTCCCAGAGGGTGACCAAGAAAGAGATTTCTGGATTTTGTAACTACCTTTTGTCACTATACTTTTGGTTGGTTGGTTGGTTGGTTGATTGGTTGGTTTGGGGGGTTTCTTGTGTTTTGTTTTGTTGATTTTTTTGTTTTGGTTTGTTTTTTTTTCAAGAGAAGCTTAGACGGAAATAAAAATCCCTCATTTAAAACTGTGTAGAGCTTCTCACTCACTACTGTAACTTTAGAAACACTTTGTCCTCGCTGGAGGCCTGATAAAGTTTGCTGGATGCCATCTCTATGTGTGAAAGTACCTAAACGACCATATTCTTGCAGTTTTTCTCTGAGCCTGTTACTGCCCACGGCACACATGGTGGGCTATAAGGTTGTCCCATCTGACTGCTGCAACCAACTTAGGGGAGTTTTGCTCTGTTAAAATATATTATTTGAATCTCATGATGGTCCCACAGGTCCTTCGATGGCTTTCAGGTCGGATTTCTTAACAGAAGCACGAAGGAATCTCCGTGGGCTCCCCCAGGGGTTCAGCCCCCGGGACCCACCCGCTTTGGTTTCCATCCCGGACGGCGCTGCGCTGCTGCCCGGCCTCCACCATTAGATGGCAACAACTCCCCGGTTAAAACCCGCGAGTCGCCGGCTGCGGCACAGAGATGGAAAGCCAAATTTCCTTTCCTGTTCCTAAATGCCTTCCAAACCCGGGCCCGCGTCCTCTTTCTTGTTTCTCGGCGAACCCCGAGCCACCCCCATCCCTCTCCCGCGGGGCCGTGTCCCATGGCCCGGCCCGCCCGCTCTGGGTACACCCCACTGCAAAACACGGGGGGCAACCAACAGCCCCTCACTTCCCTCCAAAATAGGCAAAGACTGGGATTGCTTAACTTGAAAACACAGAATTTATGAGCTTTGTTGCAGTATGAAGCATGTTTTCAGCACGTGGAAACAATAAAAAAGTAAGAACTTTGAGGTACCAATTGTGAATATTTTGTTTATCAGGTAGTGGAGGTTACGAAACATTGCATTAGATGCATTCTTTTCCTACCTTGCATGACTTCAAATTAAAACTGCTAAGTAGCATCAAAGGAAATAATGTTGGAGGCAACCCAGTGCATCTTAGTTATTCTGCTCTTATTCTGATTCTGATCAGATCAGCTACTCTGACATCATTCTCAGGGGATGCTTCTCCAGCCTAATCTTAAACACACAAAGGTTCCATGACCTCCAGAGTAGATTGAGTCTTCCCCATTCCGGGGACTTCAGTAGCTCTTAAAAAACATTTCTCAAGAAGAGGTCAAGATTTGTAAATGAAACATACAGACAAGTTTGAGTTTCCAATGTCAGCTGCTCTGGTTTTTCAAAATCTCAGAATCACAGAATCATAGAACATTCTGAGTTGGAAGGATCATCAAGTCCAACTCCTGCACAGGACAGACTCAAGAATCACATGGTTGGCCCTCCTGGCTGCCAGGGCACTGCTGACTCGTATTCAGCTTGCCATCAACCAGGAGGCCCAGGTCTCTTTCTGTGGCACTGCTCTCCAGTGTCTGATTCCCCAGTCTGTTACCTGAAGATATGAGGATGCTTGAATGTCTCAAAGCATGATGCTGTCCATGAACCTGAGAAATAACAGTGTCAACAGAATTACACATTTAAATCTTCACAACAATTAAGTGGGTTTTTTTTGCCTAAGCCAGCCATTGATCAAGGTAGTGCTATATGTGGTCAAAACAAACTAATACCCCAAATATCTTGGTTTCCAGTAGTAAGATATGCAGATGTGTATAACAAATAAGAATTTTAACTCTATACTTTAATATTAACAGGTTTTTTCCATTGTGGCTACTGCTTTCTCACTTGAGCTCTATAAGACAGTACGCATAAGGTTTTCAGAAGTTCCTCATTTTCACTGCTTAGGAATTATGTTTACCTTTCCAGCCTACACTATATTATTTGGTTCATCATCTTCATTTTCAGTATAGCTGGGTCATTATCCTCTCTCTTTCCAGTGTATTTTGCCATTCCTATACTCTTGTTTCAAGGCTGTACTAGAACTTCATTCCCTTAATGTTCAGAGGCATTTTGCTGCTCCTAAGTAAAACTGAGTTTGTGTTTGCAAGCGTTATCTGTCCCTTCTAACATTTTCTGAAGCATTGCAGTATTTTCAAAATTATTATCTGCAACCCCTCCACTTGGGAAGGGGTAGATTATTCACCCAAACTTGCAAGATCTTTTAAATCATCAAACAGAAGCACCAAATTGCACAGTTAAGTAGTTGCACAATATCTATTTGCTTACTTGTGTTGACACAGAAAGTCAGGGCTTCCTGTGGAGGGAAATACTTTTATCACAATTTTTATTACACAGCGTTACACCTTCCATCCTTCCTCTTTTAACCTTTACCTAGATCTTAGGAAGCCAAGTAGAGAGCTGGTGGTATAAATACCACTTTGATCATCGTGAACTAGCTATGTTTCTGAGCTAATTTAATTGCTTGGGTTAGCTTTGATTCTTTGTGTATGATATTTGCCTTCACCACCTGGACTTTGGATTTACCAGCTATCTTCTGCAGCACCAGCTGATCCACTCCAAGAGAAAAACCTAACAGTGACAGAAATAACAGACTAGGCCAAGAAGAGGCCCCAAATGTGATGTAAATATTTAGTTTCAGTCACAACAAGGAGTGTAAGAGGAAAGTGCATATGAGAATTTTAAAGCAATACTGCTTGCCTCTAAGCAGGATAGGGTCTATTTATAGAGGTTAATCATTAGGTCAGTTCTAATTAATAATAAACATTCAGTTAAACATTTTCTCTGCATTTAAAATGACGTGCATTTTCAGTAAAGTAAAGTACTTCTTTGTATGTACTCCATAAGTATGAATTCCCTGGCAGCTTCTTTCCTAAAATTTACCTCTTGCCCAAAAGATACCTTGGTTGCTGGCCTACTATAAAATGGTTTTTGTGTAGTCATTTCCACATAGTTCCTCCTACAACAAATTATTAATGTGAGATTGCCATAATAATGGAAATAAAATTCTTCTTTTTAATAACAGCAGTTGCTACCTGACTAGAAGAGTCATGACAAAAAAAATAGACAGCATGCAGTGTAAAAGCATCACCCACACATCTCAGGACTGAAGAGATGCTCACACAGCCATCCTGCACAGAAACAGCCCTTGCACAGACAAGGCAGAGGAATGGCATCCTGCCAGATGATGCTGAATTATGACAGTCAGCCAATTCTGAGCAAATCTCAGGATGATGGAGCAATTATTCTCATATATTAGGTGGTGACCTGTTATTTAGGGTGTTAGGCCTTTTTTTTTGTCTGTTCCTATGAACAAGCCATGAAAACAGTTAAAGTCCTGGAGCATATCAGGACTTATTTTTCCAGACTAAATGTTCTGTTGCAACTGCTGGATTGATTTTTCCTTATTTTTGTTTTTGCTGGGTTTGTTGGGGTTTTTTTGAGTGTGCTTTCAATTTGCTTCTCACCAAATAAACATAAAGTCTTGTCAGCAAGTTTCTCTTCCTCTGCCCTGAAATCTGATATAAAGAGAAAGCAAAAATTTCCCTCCTGTCTTCTACTTCATAGATAGCATAAATCTGAGTGAACAAATAATTTGCAGTGATTTACTCAGCAATCTTCATCATGGGTCCATGGGGGAATTGTCCATAGAAAGGCTGTGGTTTTCTAGAATATATCCCTTTTAAAAAAAAAATTCACCAAGTTACTTTGGCCAGTACTCAACTTACCTGGAATACTTGTGGTAAATGGGTGTTCAATGACCACAGATATAATTTACTTTTTTATTTAAGTGAATGCTAGTGGGACAAGTGGTAGGTATTTAAGTAAGACTAGCGCGAAATCCTTCCTAAATAGACTGCCTACTGAATCACAGTCCTTCATGAGAGGCAGATGAGTGCAGGGAGACCATAGTCCTCTCTTTGCCTGCCTGGCTGTGGTTGTATGGTATGTCAGCAATTTCTCCTTCTGTGTACCTGGCTGCCTCCAACCACTCCTCAGCCATCTCTTTGTCACCAGACCGAGCATCACAGGGGGATGCAGCATTGGGGCAGCAGAGACTGAGGTGCAGCAGCTCCTCTTCTGCTCTCTCTGCCACTGGTATCTGCATTTGGCAGAAAATGGAGCAGACAGCTGAGGAACATGGGTGGCAGAAGGAAAAGCGATAATGTCATAAAATACATAACTACTTGCAACAGCAGATGTGAATCAGAGATTTCCGCTGGTTTAGTAGAGAGCACATTTTTCTGAATAGTCTGAATTCTCCAAAGAGTCATGGTATAATAAATCCATTACTTATAGCACTGGAACAAAGATACCACAGCCATACAGTGCAAATTGCTGATGCCATGTAAACTCACTTGCTGTTCAAATTTCTTCAATAACTTTTGATAAATTAACTTTGCAATAGTGGTCTACACAGGTAAGATATTCCATGTCCCTGTACAGTCTGAATAAAAGCATGGTTTTATGCTGGTTTTATGCATAAATTTCCACTCTTTTTGCTTCAACAGAAATGTGATTTTTTGTCTTTTTCTGATGTGAGTCAGATCCTTTGTGCTGTGATTGAATAGTGCCCAATATCCAGCATCAGCAGTTGTGGACTTGCAGCCATAGAATGCTGGTGGAGAGCATCCTGAAGGCTGTGTTCAAGGTCTCTAGACAACACTTTCCACCTACTCTCGCTTTCAAATTACTGGCATACAGACTCGGTTTGTGGTACTTACTCTTGTTGAGAGATTTCATATGATTTGAAACATTCTAATTAGATAGTAAACTGGTTTCTGTATGCAATGGTTTCAGAATCTTGACTCCTCAGACTACATCATCAGAGGATGACCAAATCAGAAGCATCTACTTCCTGACTTCATTCATGTAAAAACTCACCATTTCTGGGCATCCATTTTGAGCACCGCTACAATGTCAACTCAGGTAGAGGGGTTTTTTTTAATACCAACTATGGCATTTTAAATAATACCATCATGCTGTATGCAGCTTTATCAGAAATAATCATGCATTTACTACTTATTAAAAGTACATTCTATTTCTAAATAAGCAAACAGTAAGGACCAATAGAAGTAGATGTGTAGAGTGAAGCAGATACCAAGAACTTGACTTCCAAGCTATCCATATTACAACATATTTAATTTCACTCTGACTCTAGCCTGCTCCCATTGACTAAAAGATCAATATTAGCTATAGTAAATTAGGTGCACTCCTACAGCACATCTTCAAAGAGAAACTCAAGAAGACCAGTTCATGCATACCAAGACTATCATAGGATGTGAATGAAAACACAGTGACTGGGGTCAAGTCTTCTCTCAAAAACAGCCCTGATCGGAACTAGAATACTAACATAGAGGTACCAGCTCATGCCCATGATGTGGGTCTTTGAAAACAACACTTATAACATTCTGAGGTGTTCTATCTGGGTCAGTCGTTTAATATGCAATGAAGTGTTACTATCATTCAATTACTTCAAATCATTTGAATTTTTGTCCAAGCTTTACCTGCATGCCAGCATACCTGCTTCTAGACAAAATGCAACTTTTTCTTCATATTTGAGTTAGGTTAAAGTTTTTTTTAATTATATGAGAGATTTAAAGATTTTTTTCTTTAATACCTCTACCACCTCTGCAAAAGGTAGTGGAAATTTGAAATTTAGCAGAATTATCACTCCTATACTGGAAATTGTCTCTGTTCAGCCTGCAAGTTAACTGTACAACCCTTCTATCCAACAGCTTCGCAATATAGTTTTTACTTAGGGGATCACAAGGTATTTTTCTCTTCCAGGAGAAAGTAGTCTCTCATTCATTCCATGGCAGAACTGCGTGTTCCAAATATGCCAAATGTGCACAATGGCCAAAGAGCAAATGGAAAGTCTGAGGAAACAAAAAGATATTTCCAATACTGGATTAAAAATTGAAATATCTGGGGTCCTTTTTTTCCCCTGTTTGGCCTTGGACAAGTCAGTTATGGCTGGCTCAGCTCTTGGTACCTCTACCTGCTCTATCATGTGGCTATTGTGAGGACTGGGAGGGATGCTGTGGTCACTCCTGGCTGTGTGAGGGGTGCCCTCATGGTATCAGCCCCTTCCTCAGCCAGTGATGCACTCCAGCTGCAGTCAAGGCTGTCTTCCATAACTACATCAGGTTCTGTGAAAACAAACTCATTCCAGTTTGCATGATGTTGGACCTGCAGAGACAGGCTTGAAAACATGTTTTATTCAAGCCAGACTCTGATTAGTGTGCACAGATCATGCTCTGAACAGCAAAAATAAAACTAGGGAATGTCCTTTGAAAAAATTCCGCAGTGTGTCATCATCAAAGCCAAGATTTGCAAAAGCATCTGGACTGTAATTTACACAAAGAGGTAGTAGCACTTTATCTGTACGTGTAACATTGTAATGCTGCATCACACACCTCTGTGATATGAATTATTATTCTAGGACTATCTTGTACTTCAGGGAATAAGGGATTAAGCTATATTTTGAAAACAACAGAAGTTTGCCCACTTCAGTGGTTGCATCAGCACAGCTGCCTTGGGAAAACATTGATTTCCCTAATCAGCCCAATTGTATCAATATCAAGCAGAAAAAGATTATTTCCAGGGACTTCCACATTACCAGATGATACTGAGAGGACAGCTGCTTCCTCTTTAGCATTACCATAACATCCTGTTTTCCCCTGAAGGAACCTGATATGTAAAACTTCATTTCTAGAACAGGGCCAAAAGAGTTGTTCTGAATGTGAATCTGATGGGTGACTGTCTCCTATTTCTTGAGCCTTAACAAAGATGAGTGCCACAGTGCTGAAGCACATGGACAGATCTACAGTCTGATTTTTGGAAGTGCTCTACCTGTCCACTGAGGGTTTTTGCAGACTGATATGGGCAGACATTTCTACTACAGGTGGAAGCAAAGCACCAAGCAAAAAGTCTTGACCTTTATGTCTTCACGACACAGTCTGCCCAGTAGTTACATTTTTGTTTAATGGAAAAAAAGTCATGCTGGAAATCAGATTACGGAACACTGTAGGTGGGAAGAGACTTCTGGAATTCTGTAATTCACTCCTCCTGCATAAAGTTTAGGGTACTCAGCACTATATCTCCCTCTGAGTTTTATGTATCCATAAAGATGGAGGCCTCATAGCCTCTCTCAACTTCTGTCCCAGTGTCCAGTGATCCTAACAGTAAATAATCTTTTCCTTATATCTAAGGAGAAATTCTCACATTCTAGCTTCTGTTCTGAAATCAGTTCTGAATTTAAGATTGATATAATTTTAGCCTTTATGAGGGCTAATTAAAATGAACTTGATATTTTTACCAGGTCTCAAAAACAATAATCTTCAATGAATTCCACTCCTGGTGGAAAATGGAAGAGTCTCTAGGAGATACTAATGGAGACAGAAAGTGTGCTTTGTCCTGGAAAATCTCCTATCACATGGGATGTGTGATGTATAATATCAGGACAGATTACAAAATTGTGCAGAGGATGTGAAATTTTTAAGGCCACCAATCAAACCAGATTTTTGGAGGGCATTGGTCAAAACATAAATCCAGTTGTTAAAACTGAAGCAGTTTAAGTTTTGAATCAGAGAGCCTTGGTATATTCATTTGCCAACTAAACTTCATCTTTTGAAGTTTGTAATGTTCCCTCATTTAATAAAATATATTTCCGGTAACACCCGTCTTCTTCCCATCTTGCTGCATCCGTATTCCAGATGGAGACAACTATTTTGAATTAAATGCCACTGGAGAGTCACAGTCAAACCCAGAGAGCATGATACTCACATTTGGAAAAGAGAGGAACCAATCTTATATAGAGCAGGTGGAAACCAGATGTACTTGAAACATGGGTGAAAAGAAGCAGAAGTGTCCTGACAATTGAAAATGATTGTTTCCATCAGGTTACACAGCTCTGTATTTCCTAGATCACATACCCGATCTTAATTAGCGCTTTCCAGAAAGAACATTGCTCTTTTTATTCTAAGTTAAAAAAATATTAACTTAATAATAATTTATTAGAAAATTATGTCTGATTTTTAATTTTTTTTTCCACAAAAATGACTGGAAAATTTATAGATTTCCTAGAATTCTTGTTTAAAACCTGACTGTTGAGCAGTATGTGGATGTATGCCTTATGGAAGAGTAGAAGGCCTACTGCAGCATAAAAAACCTCCTTAAATGGCAATTTTTTTCCTGAATGTATTTTTGCAACCCAAGTCTACAGTCCCAAGGCAACTGTCCTGGCATAGAACCACTTCCTGAGGTCAATGGTTGGGTGACTTTTCAGAAGTATCTTTTTAGCTGTACCATGACCCAGAAGGACACCAGGACGCCTCATGGGGATATGGTGTTGACTTCTGTGCCATGTAGGACTCTGTGGCCCTTTTGATGAGCACCCCCGAGCAGAGCGCTGCATGACAGGGAGGGCTGGATAGTGAGCATGATAGCTGTTGTTTGGCTAATGAGTGGATAGGATGTTGTACCCCACCCAAGCCATGCCTCCCAAATGAGCTTGTCCAGGGCAGGGAGTGGGCAGGACACAGAGGAAATCAAAGCCGCCCTTCTGGGTGTGCCAAAATCTGGTAAAACCAAGCACCTTATTGTGTTTTCAGCATCTCTACTTCTCTCTGGCTGAAGTGACAGTGGAAGATAACCTGCTTTATTGCAAAAGTTACCTGGCACACCCAATTGGTTTATTGTGTCTATTCTTTGGGGGAAAAGTGATGAAAACGGAGATGGACAGGAGGAAGGCATTGACTGACCTTTAAGGGTCAGAAGAATGTAAAAGTGACCACAGGGGCAAAGACATGTTTGAGGAATGCTTGTGGATTTGGGAGATCTTTGCTGAAAATCAGTGCATAATCAGTCACTCTGAACATCTGCAACCAGGCATTTTAGATTTTGACAGATCCAAGAGGGCTCTCTTGTTGCATATTCCCACAACAGGATAACATTCCATATCATCCATAAACAAGTTTGGGGGGGGGTTTGTAGCTTCAGGTTGTTATCATTCTTAGTACTGAGTTTGCCATAGATGCTTGTAAGGAACCACCTCATATTAATAAAGGCTTAATACTATGAGCATTCTTTACAAAGAAATGTCCTTCCATTGCATTTCTGAAGAGATAACCACAGAGAATGATGTAACAAGCATCTGGAGAGCTTTAGTACTCTGCTGTATGAGAAGAGTCCCCTTCTATGCTGTGAATGTGGAAGAGAGAGGCGGGGGGAGACAAAGGGAAGAAAAAGACAGATGCAGACGAAAGGCAGAGGTAATGTTAAAACACCATAACTAACCATTTGAAAGATCATATTGCACTTACTTTTGTGGAGTCAAACAGTTTAACTGTGACCCAAGGAAACAGCATCACTACAGTTAAGAGTAGGAAGAGAAGAATTGCTTTACGGACAAAGCACTGGGAAAAGAGTGACAGATAAAAGCAGAGAGTATGTTTGTAACTGTAAAAAGAAATTAATCTAAACTCACTGTGGAGAATAAGTTGCTTATTTTTATTCACATGTGGTCTTGTAATTTCTCTTTTTAACTTAAGGTGATTATTTTTATGTTTGGATCTCTACAGCAGGTTCTCCCAGAAAAGCAGTATTATCCTATGGAAAACAGCAGGATACAGTACAACACTGCTTTATCTAGCTGCATAGCAAAAGGTGCAAAAGCTGGGGATATTTTGGAGCTGGACCACCCATGGGGAGAGAGCAACAGATGTTCTATGATTATCCATAACAAATAGTTGTATTCCTGGCACTCTTTATTCCTTGCTACAACATACACCTTTTTCACGTGCATGATTGGCTTTCTGCTAAATATGAAATGAGGACAAACTTTCTCCTTCAGTTACACAGAGGAAGTTGCCAGTCACATAACTGGGTAAAGCTGTGGCTTCTCAGAAATAATTCTCCGAGCAAAAGTAATGAAGCTTTTGCAAAAATCAGGTCAAAACACAGTTGGTAAATGTGTGTCTTCTGTAACTAAGATATTTCCTTATGTATGTGGAATTGAAGCTGATATCTTCAAAAGAAAACTAGAGTTACATCAGAAACTAGAGTTACACCAGAAATTTCACAAAAAAAAAAAAATCTTGCCTTGTACTTGGGGATTAACCTAAACTCTGACTTTTAAAAAATGAATACCTAGACTTTATGACTGATTGCAGAGAAAATATTTAAGATACATCCTCCTGCCCTATTTGCCCCAAAGCTATCAAGTAAATGAAGAGAATCTAAAAGCACAATCATTTTTAAAAGTAAAATCATGGGTTTTGCTGACTAATACCTTTGAACTCCAGTTCAAAATAATAGTACTGAGAATTAACTGAAAACTTAAATAAGTTCCATCATGCAACACAGATGGCTTGCTTTTAATAGTATTTTCATAATGTGATGGATTATATAAATTCATGGAGTCTTGCTCTATTCCCCAGCTCACTTTCATTGCTCTTCATAAATATTACTTTGTCATGATATTGATGACAACTGATTTATTCCGCAAACTTGATGTCTTCCCTGTTTCCACATTACTCATAAAACACTGGCACATGAGTATCTAGTACATATTTTTGGTAATTTACAAACTGCATTCAGATCATATATTTGCTACCTATTTTTTCTTGTAAACTTCTCTTTAGTTTTTGTTTTGAGAATCTGTTGTTCATTATTTGTTTAGTCGTATTATTTTGGGTGATTGATTAAATGGACTTTCAGAGAGCTTTGAAAGTGATGGCCTATTACTTTGGTTTCTGGAAGAAAACACTCCCATATGAACAATATGATTGATTTTCTCCTTGTATGACACCACTTGCAGATGATATACTGAATTCATATGAACCTTTGTAGGCTGTGAATAAATTTCACTTCCTGCTCATACAAGATGAATTTACTTTCTCATTCAGAAGAACATATATAAAAACAAACACACAAATCCATGTAATATTTGTCTTGCCTTAGCTGATAGAATACCAAGCCTTGGGAATTCATCTTCTAATTATGATTGCATAGTTATAGAAAGTTTACTACAGGAAAAGAAAAAAAAAACAGAGCAGTGTAGAATGAGATAATTGTTATAACTGAAAATTTCCATTTTTAGCCATCTGAGAAGCTGCATATGTTCACAAAGGATATTTTTGAGAGGTTACAAGGTATTGAGAGGAACAAAAGTGACCCACTGCACTGATCAAAGTCTCAAACAGTTAATATTATTTCTATCTGTGTTTGTAAACAAATGCACATACTTAGATTCTTTTCAGCTTTAGACTAGAAGAGAGGGAAGACGAAAATGATATTTAAACTGTACATGAATGATCAGTCAGGAAAAAAGAATAGCCAGAGTGGGTATGGAGGAAAACAGACAAGAAGGAAAAGATACACAAGCGTAGAAGAAGATACAAAAAAAGAAGATTTGAACTATCACAAGGGAAAAAACCAACCACCACAGAGGATGTTAAGACTTCACTTATTGCCAAGAATGTATTCACATCTTGTCCCAGAAGGGAAGATACAGAAAATTTTCTTCTTACAGTTATCTCTGCTCACCTGGAATTAAAACTGAAGAAGCCATGGGAGAACAGGGAACTCAATCTTATTCCTTCATGGACACACACTTTAGCCTGTGATCAAAGAGTAAATGATTCTTCCAGCAGTATCAACACTACCTTTGTCTGATTTACTGCTGTTGCACATTTTCTTTCCTGGAAGGAATAAACAGTTCTTTAGACACGGGTGCCTGAATGTTCTTTTTTTTTTTTTTTTGAGAAACAAATGCCATTTTTGGGCAGCAGCTCTTTTTCTTTAAAACTAGACAAAAATCTGGATTTGCTTTTTCTCCCAGAAAGGCAACTGACTGCTGAAATTTTTCTGAACTTGTCCTTACTTTTGTTTGTGAGCAACCTCAGATTATTTTAGGAATTCCAGAGTAATTTCTGATTCACTGAGTTTCTAGGTAAACTCAAAGAGGAAGATATCCAAGCAGGATATGTCTTTTGTATTTCAAAGCTTCTCACATTCTGGAAAAAATGTTTTACACTTGGATATTATAAGACTAGAGTAGGAGAGTACTAAGGGACACAGTTGCTCTCCAGTCCATCTAAAGGGCAGATGACAGAAATGTCCTGCTCTTTCTCAGTAAGTGTCCTGATGACTGCGGTCATTAAATGCTACTACTTGTCATTTGGTAGATGTCAGTCACTCACAGATTCTGCAACCTGCTACTGTGGCTGCTCTCTAAACTCTGAATATGTTCCTTAAGCGAATATCAGGAGATTTGTCTTCATAAATTGTGGTGGATCACAGATGGAAGAAAGAAAATCTAGGATTTTTTTTTTTTTCGTTTTCTGGAACATCCTTTAGATCTCTGAGATTACCCCAGGGATTCTCACGTCTTGTGTAGCTGAATTAGTCCCTCCTAACAACACTGATTTTTCTTCAGATCCTCTCCAACACGTGGTTGAGTATTTCAGCAGTTTTTCTCCTGTTAGTGTACATTAAACCTCACGAATTTCATGATGGATCATCTCCCCGGCAGCATGGAGTCCACAGCTCCATATTTGTTGATACAGCCTGTTGAGATCTAAGCTCTTTAATTTGCAATTGTAATGTGCAATTTTCTAGAAATAAAATGCAATTCAGTCACAGGACATTCATAATCACTCAATTCTAATCTATAATGTCAGCAAGCCCATTTCACTGACATTATTGTTTTGACACTGAGTGTAATAGAAATGATTAAGCCAGGAAGAGAGCAGCACTTACTTGACTGCTGTCAGCTACTGAACCACAATAGCCCAGCACACAGACTCTATTCAGCTGATGAAATGTGAAACTTGATATGCTGCTGCAGAATGTTAGTAACCACAAAGCTATATTTCAATCCCTACTTGATTTTATAAATGTTTAGTCTCACTCTGTTAGATCCAGCCTCATACAAAAGCAATTCCTGTTTCACAACTAGAAGGAATAGCAACCAAACTTCTTTCTTTTAAATTCACTGTACCCAGGCACATGTCAAGGCCTTTTTTTATTATTTTTTCAAATGGAAGAATATATTCAGATGGGGGATGAAAATGGAAAGGATATGAACAATAGCAACCCTTGTGACTTTAATGTGAAGTTTAAGATTCATGATGGTAGGCATGTAATGTGATAGAAGTATATATCATGGCCCTTCCACCCTTCCAGCAAAATGTATACTTTGTTCTGAAATAATTTGCTGTTGCTAAGCTCAAAGATGCAGGCACTTGAACTGAGTACTAAGTGAGTATTTCTTCAAAATAGGTGTTTGCTTTCCTTTACATTTTATATAATTTTATATCATTATGCTGTCAAGTGTCCTGTGGTATAAGTCTAACAAATTGGGCACAGACAAGGCCACGCAATGTTGGAAGTAAATACCTCTGTGTCTCTTTTGTGTCTGAAGAGAAAACTCCCTTTTCCTCTCACCTATGTGCACAGAAGACCCATAGTTTTACTTTTAGATACTTCAAATTATACTCACAAGCAGTCTTAAAACACTTTTTTTTCTGATTTTAGAGTTCAAAAGATTTTAGTTTAGACTACTCACTTATTCACAAAAGTTTTATGTACACATCATCTCAGGCACTGCAGAATAAGTATTTTATTCACAGAATTCAGATTATTTTAAGAATATGGAAAGGATAGATGAGAATGAGACACAAAAGAGCCTATGAGACAGAGCTGTCTCAAAAGGTACTGGGCATCCTCTACAACTGGGAGAGCTGTCACCAGGGAAAGTAGACAGCATCTTACAATCTTCAGAGACTGGTTTTTGCCTTTGTTCTGACCTGTGGTGCCCTTCTTCTGTTATTGCTGATAGAAAGGATCTATCTTTCTATAAGGAGAAACCAAATGTTTGAAAATCAAAAGGCTGCACACAAAACTTTCAGCAGAGTAGAAGCCCTCAGGTCTCTTATAAAGTAATTATATGGTTACCTAAATGGTTTTATAAGTTTACCTCTTAAATAAAATATCACCTCTGGGAAGAGTTTGGTTTATTTTACTGCTTCATAAATAACAAGTATGTTTATGTGAGTTAGATCACACATACAACAACATCTCTGATTGTTGTCTTTCCATGTACCATAATATGTTCAATATTAAAAATATCCAACATTTTCTTCTTGATGATGGTGTAAACATTTCCTACTGACATGCAATCTGTCATAAGGCATTTCCATAACTTCAATTCTTCTTAGCTTTGTTGTACCCTCATTACCGGTACTCAGACAGACAACTGAAACATTGACTCAGAAAAGAATGCAGTGGTGGATTTTTAGCATTATTTGAGCAGTGTTGTCATAGACTGAGTAGATTTAGGTATATTTAAAATTCTAGATAAACTGGTAATGATATAATAGTGTAAAAAATAAATTTATTTACAAGTATTAATACTAGAAAGGTAGACATACACCCAAGTGGACAGTGGTTTATATAAGTTAGGATATATAATACTTGCCATAATTTATATGCTAAAGAAAGTACAAAAGAACTGGATAAAACAGTGAAGCAGCATGAGTGGGGCATGAGTTCATGTTTTGGATGAGGGAATTTTGGGGTTTGCTGGCTGTTGCTATAATTTTTGGCATGCCAAGACTAAATAACCTAATTTTATCTTCTGAGAAATTCTGAGAAATTATCATAGTCCTGTTCAATTTCCAGGGTTGTGATGAGATTAAAGGAAGTGACAGTTATAAAGTGATATAAATTCTTTATGACAAAGCTCATATAGGAAGGATCTTTCTTTCCATGACCAGTGATTGTAGCAGACCAAAAAAGACAGTTGGGCTTCCACCAGAGGAGGAGCTTGTGCAAGGGAACAGTGGGCGACCGTGCATGCCATGGCAATGATTTGGAAAATCCCACTGAGAGAACCAACCTCTGCATGGCTTTGCTGCACAAGTCCAGGAATAGAAGAGAGAGCACAGTCAGGAAAGGGGCTGACTAGAGCAGGGTAGGAAACCCTCTCTTCTTCCCTTTCTCTCATCTTTCTTGAGTTTTAAAACAGTGGATCCTGTTCCACATGCAACTCACTCTAATAGAGAAAACAAATGCTGAGCTAAATCTTTGCAAAAATGATCAAAAATGCTGAAATGTTTTACTTTCACACTCAGGGCATTTTAAGGCTTAGCTTTTTCAACTCTTAAGAATATTTTCTGTTTTCTTCCTGTAAATTAACTCCCATATGATGATTCATTCTGAATGGAGACAAGGAACTTCTGTGGCAGAAATAGCTATGAATAGCAACTGCATTTTTCCTCAGCAGCTTGTGTGAATTTCCTAGCTGGGAACATACCGATATCTGTGTAAACACACACTTCTGTCCATGCTTCGTTTCCCAGCCATAATATATCATTAGTAAAGGTTTGGGGTTTTGTGCTTTGGGCTGGCCTAGCTAGGAGTGAAGAAAGGGAGGCTTACTCTGTGGTTTCACAATTGGCTAAGCCCATCTAACTGTGGGCTGTCACTGAAAGCAGCGTTCCTTCTCTTCCCTACCGTGGGAGCAGGTTGCTTTGCAGCCAACTCCACGAGCTCACTCTGCTTTGATCTTGCAGTATCTGTGTTTTTTCAGGCAATGGATTAAGCTGATAACTCTCTGGTGGGGATAAAGCACTTTCCGATCTGGGAATCAGTAGAATCAATATTGGCCATGGCTTTGTTGTATTTCAGAGGAATGCAAACAGGCACCAAACCAGTCACAAAAACACAAGACTGTTCCTCTTATCCTGGGCAGATTGGTTTTTATTGGTGGTGTAGACCTGAAGTCTCAGGGCAACTTTGCGTGCATGTGTATTACTAAGATCAGAGATTTTACACTGTAGAGGAAAACGTAGGCTTTGGTCTGAGTGGCTTAAAAGTGGGTATCAAGTTTATTTAAACCAGGTTATCCCCAGGAACTCTCAGTTCTAATAAACGAAAAACAATTCTGAAAAGCATTGTATGACCATATACGTGTGATAGCTTTATGAGGCAATAATTGATGTCTGAATGATAAGGATGACAGAATTAATGCTATTTTATTGATACAATACTATAAAATAAAGCTTCCAAAAAGAAGAAAGTGGCAACACGAACTGCAAACCTTCTGTAATATCCGTTTGCACATATGTGTTTGTTTCTTTTTCTGAAAAGAAGACATATAAGTATTTCTAAAATGGCTTCTGAGTTTATTGTCTAGCTTCCTTGGGTTTAGGTCTAGGATACTGTTCGTGTCACTTCTTTTTTCAGAATTTGTCTTTTACTTCTGCTTTGCAGCTTCATGCCAGTATTTTATATAGTATTTTAGCACACGATGACTTCCCATGATATTAAAATACAAAGGTATATAACAAAGGATATAATTCTACTTCTTATTTTATTTTTGCCTTCTCCTTTCCACGTGTCTTCTTTTAATCTTAGCGCAAGTAAGATACAGGGATGGGATTTTCATTGAAAATTGCAAAGTTGCAGTCAGCACAACTGAGGCCATACTCAACAAATCAGGCACTATGTGAACTGAACATGCCTGCTGTTTTGCAAAAAGCTCTCAACATCTTGCAGGATATGTTGCATCTATCTTATACTATACAGTAGTATTTAGCAAAAGTGACCATCAATGCTTGCAAGTTATTATGACAAAATATTCCTTCCCATGACTTGATAAAGGCAAAAGTAAGGCAGATATTTAGAGAGAAGATGAAAAATCTTATTCTTCAGAGAGCAGATTACCTCTTTGGTGAATTCAATTCAGTCCCTTGCCCTGATAGTGAGCTGCTGGTAATGGTGGGCAATTTATGCACCAGCACTTTCAAAGGTAGTCACTGAGAGTGTTTTCCTCAGATCTGAGCACCCAGTTCAAAATATCCAAGGTCTGAGTTTCAGGAGTGCTGAGCCTTCAGAAAGGCAGCTGAGTCAATAGAAGTTGTGCTGTGAAACTGTAGCAAGCTATAAAATGTTAAGTACTTAAAAAAGGGAGGTCTGAGTTGTATGCTTTTAGGTTCTTAGCCACTCTTGGTTATTTCCATTTTTAAAACAGGAACATTTTTGGCTTATGTTAGTAAATGTTGGAATATAAATTTAATCATCTCAATCAATCTCATAAAATATCCAGATTTTGTGACAATAAGCACAAGTGGAAATAATGATTCTCCATTTTTCTCAGAGCTTGACTAACATATTGTTAAAACCAGGAAGAATGTTACCACCCTGGGTATTTATTTGTTGCACAAATGATCCCAGCATCTAGGAAGGCACTTGCAAAGAGTGGATGCCTAAATATCAGTGGAAGGATGACTCCATTTCACACCAACAAGAAATCAATGCTTTTAAAAATGAGAATGTAAATATTTTTAACTGATATTTTCACAGTCTGTTATTATTTACACAGCTGTGATTATAATAGATCACAGACTAACTGAGGATGGCTTTATGTTCCAGCTTTGTTGTAAGAGGTATGAATTATTTTTTTACTTGTGTTTTAAACTAGGGAAATCCTGTTTCAAAATATGTACATCCTATTCATTGCTTAATATCAAACTCTTATCACAGTACAGAATATCTAGGACTTGGTGTAACAATACCACATGACCAGAGATGATGCTCAGTGATGACACTGGCTTCAGACATTTCTTCGTCGACCTTGTTCCGCTGGTGGCTGCCAGCTGCACCTTTGCACATGGAAGCAGTGTCCCTACTCTTAGTTACACCAGTCGGTGCAGATTCTCTGTGAGGTGAATCTCATCTAATCCACCTGAAAACAAAACAGAAACAGTGGGCTTTTTCATAGACAATTTCCCTGCTCGTAGAAATTAAGCCCAAACTATACTTATGTTGCCTGTATTTGAATAAAGGCTTTTCTTAATACTGGTAGAGATTCGCATTTTCAAATCAGTCTCTCTGCTGTACGTAATTTATTCTTCATCCTGTTCTGAAAAGTAGCTAGTGTCTGTATGTTGAAGTTATTCTTTTATTACTATGTATACTGCTCTCTGAACAGATGAGCTGGAATATTACCTGTTTGCTGTGTATCAATGGCAAAATGGTACAAAATCAAAGCTCCAATTAACTGAATTTTTGAAGGGCTTCATAATTAGTAACTTATTTTCCTCCATTCCATTGACTCTCATGAAATCAAAAGCAATTTTGATTTCGCAAAGCATTGGTGCACACTATAGAATTTTCTAAGTATGACAGCTAAATACAAATGCCCTTCTCCAATTATTTTCCATGCTCATGGTGTTTGTAGCTGTTTCCTTGTAATTGTCATTGTGAAACAGTGTACAGATCTCTCCCTTCCTTCCTTCACTCCTTCTTCCCTTCCTTCCTCCCTTCCTACTTCCTTCCCTCCCTTCTTTCCATGAGACAAAGCTCAACTAACTACTTGAGTATATAGTTTTATATTTCGAGTGCATACTTAATGATGTATCAAAATATCTCATGAATTCTGACTGGTTTTACTTATCAATAAACAGGGTTTTTTCTCTTGTCAGATGCATCTTTTGCTAAAACAAGGGCAATGCAAAAAAATCATCAGTGTGTTCAAATGACAACCTTTGCAAACCCTTTCCTCAATAATGGCACTTTAAGGCTTGCTAAGCCTTATTTTAAGTAATAAGTCAGATCACAAATTCCTCCTTTTTATCAAAAGTCTCAGTATTGTTTCCTAATTTTAATAAGAATGTATATGGGACAATGGTCACATCTGTGCTCCCTTAAATAATTCAGAGCTCAAATAGGTTGATAGGAATCAAAGATAAAAGAGAATTTTTTGGGATAAACATTAAGATACTTGTGAGGATATTCTTTTTTTTTTTGCAATGCCAGTGACAAATGAACTGCCATTTTACTCATTGAAGGGAAAGAAATTGCTGTCAAAACTATTGTTGTGATTCATCTTGCTGAAAGTAAAACTGTTTTCCCTTTAAAATGAAGTTTTAAATTTAGCAATCAGAAAAAGACAACATCCTTTGAAGACACAAAGGGACTACTTCAAGCATGTGCAGACTTTTTGTATTGTCACGGATTGGTTGTGACTGGTTACAGGGTAAAAAAGTTCTTGTAGATTCTTTAAATGTTTAAAGGAAACAGATAAAATACAGATGTTTCTTCACCATAAAATCAGTGACCATGCCTGGGTCATTAGTAGGGTCTGAATTTTTTAGATATGCGCTCGTGCACAAATCTCTGTTGCTTTAATGAACTGTATAAGTGGAAACAAATTTTGCAACAATATGCTGTTCTGCCTGAATGATTTAAATTCAGCAAATTCATAAATATTTAAAAACTGGGAGGTATGCGGGAACTCAAGCTCCTGTATGGTTGGACAAGCTGTGCCTGAGGAGCAGCGCTGATGGTAACCACTTGTGCTCGAACTTGACTCCAGCTGTCATTCCCTGGAACTGTGTGAATTCATTTAAGGAATTTGGGTTCTGATTAAGGTATACAATCATAACGAGCAGATGTACCATATTTTTGTATCAATAACATAGTGGGGGGCAATGTTAGACCCAGTTCAACCAAGTCCCTCCTCTGAATTGGCTCAAAAAACTTGGACCGTGGAGGGTTTCTTTATCAAATCTGCACAATTAGGCTGTCGTCTTAGCAGCCGAGAGGCTAATTTCTGGCTTGATGCTGGCCAAAGTGTGGTTAACCTCGCAGAAATGTAACATTCCAGCAACAAGAATTCATTTTTACCCACTGTTGCCACTAACCAAACGCTAACATTTTACTCTGGAGAGCACAACATTATTCAGGCCGTCTTGCAATACTCCCAATGTTTGTACCATTACAAACTGATGACAAACTGATTTGTTTATTACATATTAAATGTAACTGCCAAATAGTCTATCCCCAACTTAAATCCTGTGTTTTGAGGATAAACTAAGCCAGACTGTGTATATAGGTAGGCAGCCAGAAGCAAGCTCAAAAAATCTGGCTTCATTCTGAGCAAAACCTGCTATTTTTTTAAAAAGATCTGTATGAAGGGAAAAATGTGTTTTCTGAATGACTGTGGTCTTTCAGAGCATCCAGAGATGCATCTCTGGTCAAGGTTCTCAGAGCTCATGTTGGAAGGGTGCAGAATGGGCTGTCCTGGGAAATATTCTGAAAAAAGTCAATGCAGTTCCAAGAGGCACAAAAGGGACATTGACTGTCTTCTTCTCAGAGGTGGTCTATGATTTCTTTCCTTCTAGCCAACTTTGAAAATGCTAAACCATATCTGGAGCTAATACGGGTAGGCAAGGTAAGAGAGCCCAAGCAGTAAAAATGCCTGAGCAGAGCAGGGATCACGGGGAAAGAAAAAGCCCATGTTATATTTATCTTTGTCTTCTATGCTGTTCTGTTGATAAAAAACTGTTCTGCTGATAAAAAAAGGAACAATAGACCTAGCAAAGCAAAAGGAATGTCCTATTGGCAGTCCCTCAGAAGCCTTCTTCACTCTTCTGTAGCACAAACACTATCTTATATACCTCATTTATTTCCTACTCTCATAATAGGGAAATCAGTTTCTGTGGAATGGAGTTTGATCTTTCAATGGGAATGTTTTTCCATATTAGCTGACCTTACAAGGCATTTCAAACATTTCATCTTTTCACCCAGGAAAAACAATTTAATTTAGCAATTCTCAGATTTCTTTGAACTTTGCCCAGGAAACCACCTGGAAATGTATGATAAAATACACAGTTAAAGTAGTGGAAAAAGCAAAGCACATCACACAGCCTATTATAACCTAATATCAACAGAATATTCTATCTATGGATAGTATGGAATGCCTCTTTTTTTTCTCAGGGGTTGAGGTTCAGTTTAGGCCAACCCACCTGTGATTTCACCTTTCACAAGATATCGTATGAAACCACTTTAGCTTACTGTGTACAAAGTCAAATAGACTTGCCATTTCCTTAATAAAATGAATGTATTTATGTTTTAAAATTGATCTGGATAAATCTGAGACCCAGCAGAGTTCATACTTAAAAAGCTTGTAATCACAGTTCCCATTCAGGCACTCTCTGCTCTGTACTGCTGTTAACTTGTGTGATTACAGTCATCCTGCTCTCCAAGCTTGTCCAACAAGCTAGAGAGTCATCCTGCTCAGTCCCTTTGGGAAGATTTTGTGTTAGCAAAGTGTCAATCTCAGATCTGCTCCATTGAAGCCAACAGCCAAACTCCTGGATTCAGGTTCTCTCTCAGCCATAAGAAACATGGTGACTGTCTTAGAAAATGTTTTCACTTCTTCAACACATAAGATTTTGCATCTTTTGGCTTTTTCTTTTATTCTTTACCTGAGAAGAAGATAAAAAGTGTGATCTGGTGTCCCTCTGTATTAGGGCTGGCTAAACACCAAGCACACATGCATAGTTTGTCACACTTGAACTTATGTGTTGGGGCCGCATTAAGAGATCAGCAACAAGATGCTGCTCAGACAAAATGTACTGTAGCATCTGAAGGCCAGCTGTTGATAAACAGAGGCTGCAGGGTCATCCTCTGGGTTGCCCTAGCTCCCAGATGCAAACTGGGCCCAGGCCTTTCAGGGCTGGAGCTGAGGGACTCCTGGACAACCACTGACTTCTACTGCCACCTGTGAATCCTTCTTATTCTCTCTGAGGTATGTGGTATGTGTTTTGTGGCTTTCAGATGTGCAAGCGTTTGGTATGTAGTTTATAGGCTCACTTGAAGGTTGGAATTACTTGAGCTATGATCTAGTCATATGCTGTTTCTTTTAAGTATCTTCCTTCAGGATCATGCCAGGTTTATCACCACATGCTTTCTAGCTCTGTCACTTTATGTAAATAACACCCAAACACAACCCATCTGAATGTGGGCAGAGGGGACAGGGCATACAGCAACCTTGGCACTGAGTGCCAGCCTGGGCAACCGTCCGTCCCTGCGACCCGGAATTTGACAGCAGCTTCGCTGAATGCTGCTCTGAGCTGAAGCATCTGCTTTGGCTGCACCAGCAGTGAAAGTTTTCACAGCTGCCAGACTGAGCTCCATTTACTCTTATTTTACATGCTTTTTAGGAGCTGGCTTAGCTTGCAACAGCACATAACTTTAACATTAGACTTATGAAATGAATCTTTGATTCTTTGGAGCTCCATGTGTGTACTCTCCCCCCAACAAGGAAGGAAGAGCTGGACAGGAAACCCAGGCTGACAGACAGTATTACTGAAAGAGTAATATTAGTTTCTCTGTCTGTTTCATACTGTTACCAAATGGAAGAAACAAATTATTGATATTCTCAACAGAAAACTGAAGTAAAGGATATGTGTCTCACATTAAAAAATGGAGCTAAGCCATGCTTTCCCAAAGTCAGAGACTTTTGTACATGTCGTTTTGTTCTGCTCAGAACAATTTACAGTTGCCAAACAGAATATGAACACAGTATTTAAATTTCTGTGGGGTAGAACTATTATGGTGAATGCAGGAATATATTACTTGTAAGTAATTTAAGAACTGTACGATTCTTGCTTCTAATGGTACAATCTTTCTACTTTTTGTGATAGTTACGTTAGAGTGGACACCAAAGATTCCATGACTAATCGTGCATTTAGCATCTGTTACCAATATCGCCATGTGAATTAATTAGCAAGGGCCTGAGAGACCTCTGTTTGCAGTCTTCCATGAAAGTAATACTGATTGGCACTGACATAGTATTAAATTGCTTCCCCTTCTAATATGGCCCTTTTTACAAAAGATTAGCCCTGCCACCTGTCCCCTTGGCTGGTGACTACTTTTCTCAAATATTCCTCTTCTGAGCTGAAACTTAATAAATACAAGAGCGTTTTACCAGTGTAATTGTTTATTGATGCTGAGAGCATTAAGATCGTCCTAGCTGTTGTTGGTGTCTCGCTCTCAGACAACTACTCTCTTAAGGAGAACTGACGCTAGAAAATACTTTCAGTTAGATATTAATGTTCCTGCCAGCCTATTTTGAATGCATCTCCTCTACTGAAACTGCTTATTGTTTTATCTGTAGGGCAAAAACCAAAACATTCAGGGCTGACGCTGCTTTGAGCAGACGTCTACAATCTCCCTGTTTGTGGGTGAGCCTGATTGCTCTGAATAGATTCATATGTAAGTGCTTGGGGTTCTGAATCTGATGTTCTGCAAATGTCCTGTGATACTGATTTACAGCCTACTATGACAAATGCTGCTACAATGTATTTGCAGAAAATGAAAAAGGTCAAAACTACAAACAAGGCACATTCGTTATCCATCCCAACACCCTTTCCCCAAACTCCCTCCCAGCTGAAATCTGTAGGTGACTTTCAGCAAATATTTTTGGAAGTATTCCTTTACCTCTAATGAGATGGCAAAAGTATTTGTTTTATTTAATCATGGTTGTGAAACTGAGACTTTTTTAATTTATCTTCCTTTTTTTCATAAAGAGCTTTTTGATTTGTCTCCTCTCTTCATGACCATGTGAAATTTGGCTTGTGACGAAAAGACAAAATGGATCCCACTGAAAACTTTCAGAACATGCTAGAGAAGCTGCTGATTAACTACTACTCAGCATATATCCAGAAATCATGCTAATTTTAGTATGTGCTGTTACCTACTATGTGTAAGAGCCATGAGTAATCTCAGTAGCGGGAAGAGAAGTCACTATGGTCACATAACTGAAAATACGGAGCTCAGGAGGAAGACCATTTGTCTTTGAAAGGACTGATTTCTGAGAGCTGCTTTTGCAGAAGGGGAGGTCACAGTCCTGAGTGAAGTCTAGGAGGAGAACAAGGTTGGAGAGAGCTGTTAACATGAAAAGTCTACCTCCTGAGTGCTCTCTGCAGGAGGCACCTGGTTTGGGGTCCCAGCTGAGCTCCTGCTTAATAGCTCTTTTGGGTGCCAAAAAGCTGTTTCATGACATTCTTGGCTTAAGCACTGCAAAAGCAGTGGAACATTTTTGCTAAACAGAGCCTTTAGTCTTTAAATCATTTCTTTCTGGATGAAAACCCAAGAAAATTGAGAGCAATGTCAAAATGCTAAAACTTCAGTGTTCAGTCAGACACAGTTTGTCCTGAATCTCAGTGGCTGGCTCCAAAGTTTCCTGATGTATATGTTAGAAAATAGTTGCCCTTTTGTATGAATAGTAATCTGCCGTGTCCTCTGAGCACTATGGATGAGTTCGTGTTCCATCAAGCGCACCTCCAAAAACTACTTTAAGCTCAGCTAATGAATCTTGTGTTACTTCTAACATTAATACTTGGGAGATTTAAAAACATTCACTTAATGGAACTTGCCCAATCTGCAGCTGGAAAAACCAGGACATATTATTCTTCTGGAAAAGTAATAAAAACTTGGACAATTTTCAGCTGTATTTCTGTGCAGCATGGATCAACTATTCTGTTCTCAGTTAAGAATTCTAGAAATGCTCATGAAGTCATTCCTGATAAGGGGAGCATAAACTACTTATTTTGCTAAACAACTGTATTTGTTCAGTTCAATGTCCTGTGATTTATTGAATGTATGTGTCCAAGACACTTTCAAATAGTAAATCTTTTTTTCCATTTTCCTCTATAATTTTTTTTCTCATTCCTTCTGGATTCTCTGACTATAAGATTCAGCGCAACTAACGATGAGGACAGAGGAGAAGGCATGCAGTATTTTGGTCCTGTGGGAGAGAACAAGAAATGCACATACAGCATTAGATCATTTCATAAATTAACCAGACATAGAAATTGCCTCCCAGGATGACCCATAGCAGGAAGACACTGAAATAAGCTTTTCAGGCTAGATCTCTTCTTAACAATGCTTTTTCTATTTTATTTGTATCTTCTATATTCTTTCACACTGAAGTTGTACTCATAGAAGAGAAAGTGTACAACAGTATTTTAACAATTTCATATTGATTTGTGGGTTAAAAAGTTGTAATTAGTCAGACAAAATGTGTTATCAATTAAGCTCTATTTCCCAGCTGTGCTCTCCTGTCATTTTTAATTATTATTTTCAGGATCCTGATCATGATGTCATACCCCTGTATTTCCCGAAAGCTCCCCAGTGTTCATTCCAAATGATTAATGAAGGTATGAAAGTTATGAGTACTTCCAAATCAAATATGTGTATAAAGGTAGGCAGTGCACAGAAAAAGATGATTAAAATAAAGAATTGTGTGTTTCCTTGAAATTCACCAGCCCATTGATATGCAGCAGCTCAGATCTCAGTGGAACTTTTGTGCAAGCCACTGAATACTTTTTCTATAGAGGAAAAATCACTAGACACACTTGACTGTTAGACCAATTTGAATTTTATTTTATGGCTGTGGGTTTCACATACTTGTGACATTAAAAGTACAAAAATGGTCTCTGTGCTAAAGTGATAGATCTGGCAAACCCATACATCAATTGTCTTGAAAAGTGTGGTTCTTGAGACTTATTTAATTTAGAACATTGATTTTTAATGAAGAAAATTTAATAAATTGATATTCTGAATTGTTGGCTTGCATTAGGAAGCTAAAAGGTAAGCTATTGCAATGCTACGTATTAAGCACTCAGGAGTCAGATTTGTCAGGAGAGAAAGTGCAGTGCTTTTTATTAACTGAATAAGCATTGTATTTAGCTGGGCTTTGCCAAGGCCTCTGGAAATGTCTAACTTATGTAGAAGCAGGCTCAGATGCTTAACTATTAAGTAGTGTAGTGTTTTCCATTCGAACACGGCATCGTCTTAAAGGAGTCATTCCCACTCTAAACTTTGTGTCTATCCCCTCAGTGTATAAACTTCAAATGAAGCAGAATTTTTTAAGTAACAATAAGAATGGAAAATCTGAAAAAATTCCTTTAGCAGGTTGCTAAAGAAACATCAGATTGTTCCACAATTTCTATCAAAGACAGCATAGAATTATTCTATATGAAATGTATACTTTTCACAATAAGAGTTTATATGTCATTATATCCATATATCACAGTGTTCATCAACAAGGTCAGCAAAGACAGAGTCCAGGAAAAGCCTCAAGGGTTAAAAGCATCATATTTATAGAACCAGAGTGTCTAAGTCCAAAACTATGATTCAAAAGGGCCTGTTCAGCTGCTATCTAGCAGTAAAGCACATTTGGTTCTGTATGTGTCTGGGGAGGGGTTAATCAGAACATAATGATACCTACATTGCAAACAACTACACTCAAGCCAGATTGTCTTCAGTCAGTGGAAAGAAACGAAGTTTTTCAGAGCATGATCCATTTCCTAAAGTAGGTGCTAAAAGAGTTAAATAATACTATGAAAAAAACTGATGAAATCAGGTAATTTATTATCTTGAAGTACTGAATGCCTAAGAATGTCTATTTTTCTGCAATAGCCTTTAAGGGTCTCAAAGCATTAATTCTTTTGGTAAAAATGTCAGTTGTCCCTAGAATTTTGTGCAGGTCTAAATTGGCCTGCTTTGACCAGCTAAGTAATGGTGTCCCCAGTCACTCCAAATGACATCCTGAAAACAGTTTTTGCTCTATTAAAATCTCTTGGGGAGCTTAAACTTTAAGGTATTTTCAGAGTATCACGCAGCAAAATTATCTAGTCCCTCACAAAAACATCAGTGGTCACTTTCACTTGAGATGGTTGTGACAACGGTATGAGGTATTTGTGTTTGAACGCTGTGATGACATTGCTTGCCCAGAACGGGGAACATGTGACTTTTATACTTTCCTCAGAGGTTCAAACCCATATATTTTCACTTCTAAGTGTGCCTGAGCAGTAAGTCATGGGAGTGGTGTACAGTTTTCTTAATGACATTGTTTTTATCAAAACTAAGGAATTAGAGAGTTGATGTTCCAGAGATGTGAAAGGAGAAAGAACAGGCCTCTTTAGCCTGTTGCTCAGGTTACTTAGACAGCAGGGTGGACCTAGCTTCCATTTCAAAGAAATGTTTATGATTTTTATGGAATACATCAAAATGCACAAACAGGGATTGGGGCAGAGACCTCCCCTTCTGGGTGAATTTCTTAAATACTACTATGAGAGTCGATGGTAAAACAGAGGTCCAAGCTCTTTTCTTTTAAATGCAGTTATCATCTGGTTATTGAGGCTGAAAGATGCATTTGCTGTGCATTGTTTAGGAATAATGTTTACTCGGTTAGCTTTGGCTAGTGGTCCAAAAACACCCACCCAGCAGATCACTCACTCCCGCCTCAATGGGATAGGGGAGAAAATAGGATGAGAAAGTTCATGGGTCATAACAGAGAGCTCCAGCACTTGGAGCACCTCCTCTCTCTCCTCTCACTTGCCTTTTGGGGCTTGCAGGATGATTCTCACTACTTTTCCCTCAGCCCTAGCTGCCACACAGTGTTTTGCCCTTTCTGACACAGCCTTTCCCTGAGGTGTCCACCCAGGACTGCAGGGATCAGCCAAGCCCTGCAGTGGGGCCACTGGAACCTGCTGGAACTGGCTGTGTTTGGCACAAGACAGCCCTGAGTGCTCCTCTCAGAGGCTACCCCTGCAGCTCCCCTGACAGCGTCTGAGCACCCACACCTGTTACATTACAGAAGAACCTTTTATGTTTTAGAGTTTTACCTATCCAGATGTGGCAGGATCATCTTCTACAAGTGCTTCTGTATAGTTTACAGACACTTGTGCATATAACATGTCCAACATTTTGTTTAAAATTTCTGTGAAAAAGATAATAAGACTTCTGAAATGCACATCAAATTTAAAAGTGAGAGAGAGAGAGAGAAGAATGTTTGGAGTTCCCTTCATGTAATTATGAAGTGGTACCACTGCCTTCACAGGACCTTCTCTGTTACCAGAGCCAGAAGTCTGTCCTTCTGAAAGGTATTGTTGTTGGCTTGTTTGGTACAGCAGTAGGTGAGTGTTAATCATGGCCTGCTGGACAAAACAAGACTGTGCTCCTGTTGCCCTGTTCAGTATCTTTCCTATTTTCTAACAAAGGAATAAGAAATAAGTAATTGGATGGCGAAAGGATTCACCTCAGCTTTTGAATCAGCAAATGTTAGGGTGGCACATCCATCAACCCACCTCTTCTTCTTCTACCAAACATGACTCATATCAGTTTCAGTGCCAACAAATGTCCCAAACCAAGAGTGACATCAAGCTCCTGGCCAGGCAACAATCTTACAGGAGTTTTATATTCTTTTGAACAAGAATGGAGAATATGATCCTTAGAAATGAGGTCAAGGATCTGAGTTTGCAAGAATTTGATCTAATTTTGGAATTACTTTTTTTTGTTTGGGTTTTTATTTATTTATTTGTTATTGTAGTTTGATCCTAAGCTCCTAGCACAGTGTTTGCAGGAGAGAAGGATTACCTAAGTGGAGATCTGCAGGTGATTTCCATTTGCCTCTTCTCCTCACTCATGTGTGACCCTTTCCACACCAGCATGTTATGAAATCCAAACATTCACCTGTGGGTAGAAACCAGACTCCGTGTGTGTGTGTGTGTGTGTGTGTGTGTGTGTGTGTGTGTGTGTGTG
>NW_020884884.1:6474352-6628764 GCF_003945725.1 Corapipo altera | reverse complement strand
GTGTGTGTGTGTGTGTGTGTGTGTGTGTGTGTGTGTGTGTGTGTGTGTGCCACCACTCATCCATCTGTGTTACAGACCACAAAGCCCAGGTGCATGGATAGGTATTAGATCAAATGTGTCACTGCATTAGAAAATATAGTCCACGCTAGTAAATAAGTAGCTTCTTGTTACCTTGTCTGATTTGTCCAAGTAGAGAGAAGCCACATGCAGGTTGATTGATTTAACCAATTTTTCCTGAACAGTGTACACAGAACAGCAGAGAGGTAGTACAGTCTCTCATGAACACTGTGGTGTCTACATGCCTGCCTTCCTAACATAACTAATTCAATCATTTATAAAAATCTGCGTCAACTGTGTGAGATAAAATAAGAAGGTATAAACTTCAGAAATTTTTCATTCAAAGTTCATAGGAGAACTCTGGGGGGAAAAGGAGCTTTAAGGATAATAGAGATGCATCCTCACCATGTGGTTGTCCCAGTGTGTGTGAGTTTTTTCAGAGACACAGAAGTGCAGTGTTTCCTCCTGTTTTATCAGAGTGGGAAAGCTAACAGAGGTACTAAGTAAATTATTTTGTAAAAAGTAAATAAATAAATCCGAGCATGCACCAGAGCAATAGTTATGGAATCAGTCACTGAAACAGCTTCAGTGGGCTGTGTGTTCATCCCCCTCTGTTTTATGTTTGCTGAGATGGAGTAGCTGTGTACTAATTTTCCTAGCAGGAAGTCATGGAAGCAGACAACTGCAGAACTATTGCAGAAACCAAATGCTGGCTTTGTAACTGGGACTTTATGTTTCTAAACTATGATAATTTCACAGAAACAGAACAGCCAAAACTAATCAGAGCTTAAATACTGGGTAGTACAGTATGACAAAGCAAGGACAGTGACTGGGACCCATAAGATACGGACCAGGCTTTGAGAGGAAAGTGAAGACTAGTTGTAGGAAAAAAGGCATACTCCTCTCTTCTGCCTTAGATGGGAAACATTTGAGGGAGCTGTACCTCAGACACCTCAACTGATTTTGTTTTCCTTATAATTGGTGGGCAATAGCTTTGTCTGAAGAATAAGGCTGCAACCTTTATTCCATTTCTTGCTTAAAAGTAGCTACACAAGCACTCACCTGCAATGTCAGACAATAGTGGGTTAGTACTTTCTAACAGAGAATCTGTTGGAGCAAAACAGTACATAAAAAGAAGGCAAATTTGCCGAGTAAATTGTTCATTTTGAGTTATTCACACAGTTTTACTAACAGTCATCTGGAAAAAGTTAACAAATGAAGGTAAATGACTGCAGTGAGTAATAAATATAAATCAATCCAAGAGACATGTAGGGTTACTTGTTGGTTGTGGAGAAGGTTGGGATTGATTGAACGATGCAGTGAAAAAAACTGAAAAGTAGAATAAGGTAAAGAAAGAAGGGGTGGCACGATTGCCTATATGTCCCTTTCCTGTTCTAAAATAACTTATGGCTGCACTGGTGGCAATTCATTCAGTAAAGTTTTGTTGATTGTTACTATTTTACACACACAGTGTGAAACTGAAAGAATGGCCTCAGCTACTCTGCTTTTCCTTGAGATTGACTGCTTTAATTTAGAAGTCAATAAACACTGTGCATGCTCACAGCATCCCAACCCAGAGCTATTGGAAATTGGCACACTTTAACTTCCTCCCACTGGGAAACCGAGGCTTGGCTTTCAAAATTCATATTTTTATGTCCTTGCTATTTCTATTTTATTGAAACAAAGTATGTGATTTGCCCCCCCCCCCCCCCCCCCCCCAGTTTCTTGCTGAAAGCTGCTTTTGTTAAAGGAACACTAATGTTAAAAGAAAGGATGATTTCATTATGAAGGCAAGCGCAGCTTTGTGATAGAAGCTGAAAATGTATTAATTAAAATGTTGCTTTTACTTTATCTTGAATGTCACATTAACCTTATCTTCAGCTCATGCAGGCTCTAGATGGTTTCATTTGGGCATCTGGCCATCTTTTGTTTTGCTTTTTACTATTTCCACTTAAATATTTACAGCTTGAGCCCAAGCCCATGAAACTCCATGGTAACACTCCTGTGGAGTCTCAGAGACTTTCCAGCCTTGGAGCGGAGCCTTGCTCTAAAAAAAAAAAAAAAAAAAAGAAGACAAAAATGAGTTTGTGGGTTTGTATGATTCTTATCTTCCAGAGATCTACATACAACACTATAAATAGGAGCGTCTTAGCTGCCAGTTTGATAAATGCATGTCACCGAGGTTACGTGGCATTCTACCCCCTCAGTCATCTTTAACAGCAATAAAGTGCCTGCAGGCCACAAAATGCCCTCTGACACCTGTGTAAGCTCTGGAGTCTAATGGACTGAAATCTAGTAAACAGTTCCTTCTAATTCTTTGCAAGAAAAATATAACTCATCTTACTGATTCTGCCTGGCTGAGAGGAATTGGGAGCTATGAGAACACCTTGGTTACTACAGTCTGCAAGGGCAGCTCAAGAAGCATATAAATGAATAAGTTTTGAGTTGTTTTCTCACCTCAATAACAATAGATTCAGTGTAATATTTTTTCAAGGATGATAGGTATGCAACTTATCTGTTAAGCTACAAAACATGAGTACTATTTTTGCTTTTTGAACATATGTAGGTTGGAAATATTTGAAAAAAAAAAAAAGGAAAGAAAGTCCCTGGATCATTCAACCTAGCATTTGTATTCCTGTTAATTAACAGATTAGTAACACTTTAAGCATATGAATATATTTTGTATGCAGAGAGAGGTGCATTTTATTTAGTTAGTTTTAATTCTCTAATTGTTGTGTGATGATGCAATACACTATAGTGCTGATAAAAGACTGAAATCTATTTCCTCTCCTTAGTCAGCAATCGTCTCAAAAACCAGAAAGTTAATTTTCCATTAAAAAAATCCTGCTCCGTGTCTCAACTTGTAAATCAAACAAGAAACCAATGCAGACATTAAATTCTTAGATGTGCCAAATTAACCATATCTGTGCTAACTTGTGCCCATCTCTAGTGAAAGGAGGAAGAGTTCAGCAGTAGGCTCAATAGCAAGATTTTCTAATGGTCTTGCATCATCTTCAGGTACCCCAAAAGAGTCACAAGGGCAATGATAGATTGTACGGCCTTTTGGGAAGCTTCAGGCCACCAAAGCTATGCTATAGGTCACTTGGGAAAGAACAGCAGGAGAAATATGGAAACATTTGCCCATGTCCAATTTAAATCAGATACAGTCGTTGGAGCAGAGACTATCTTTCTGTCTAATGTTTTACAATAATTCAGTGTTCTTGCAGTTACAACTGGAGCTCTTTGATTAATACCAGCATGCAAGTGATCAGTATGAAAATAATACAAATATTGGAAACACAGTATGTAAGTGATGTTTAATCAGGTGCAATGACAGCAGACAGAAGGAATTTCATACAGTTACTCAGTAGGTGCAAGCATGTGCCCTGCTAAAAGAAATGTTCTGTTGAAGGTAATTTTGCTTGAAAATCCCCAAAGTAGATTAATTAATTGACTAGTGTTGGCTATTTTTAAGAAGAGCTGTGCAGGAGAAATCTGAATGCACAAGTAGAGGCAGGAGAATCTGGGATGGTTCTGCTCAAACCATCCAACAATAATAAAAGGCAAAGAGGGATCAGAAGAATCAATAAATTACTTTTCTTCTTTTCTGTCTGGCCTCCTCCATTTGTGGCTGCTACCTTCTCAGCTACTCTCTGAATAACAGTAATTGGAGCCAGGGGGTTGTTTGGTTCAATGCCGAAAACAGGTTTTAGCAGCTATAAATACCGATTAGTAGCTGACCCGTTAAAAATCTAAGGGGCATGTTAGATTCTTTTGTTTCTGTAAAAGAAATGTTTTCTTAAAAGAAATCCTTTCTGTGTATATATGTATATGCATGTTGAGTTTTTCATACGGTTGTCTGTTTTGGTGAATGTAATTAGTTTTAACGAAGGAAGTGTTTTCAGCATAGCCAGCTAACTTGTCAGATATTTGCTCCATTTGAACCTGGAAACTATATTCATATTTCAAGAGAAATTTGCCATGAAAAAAAGGCTAAACATACAGCACCAAGCCACACCACTATGTCCAAGGTGCTCTACTGTGTACATACCTCCTCTGGGGGAAGATGAAAAAAGAAATGACACCTAAGGGATATGAAGTCACAGTATTTAGTGAGTGTTGGAAGGCACTCAAAGACTACAGTAATTACCATGGCAGAAGGACCAATTCAATTAGCATGTGACAGGGTCAAAACTGACACTCTCATCAGAGACAAAGGATGCCATTAGACATTGAGAAGCCATTTGTGTGATCTTAGTTATGAAGGCAAGACTTGGCCCCATTGAAAAGGATTAAATAAAAAGAAAAAGGCCAAACCCAATTTTAGAACGTTCTCTAAACCAATGGCTAGGGATGAATAAACACATCCTACTACTGAAAGCCTGAGCAGGGTTATGTATGGGGATACACACAGACTTCAGACAACAGTCCCCAGGCAGCTGTGTTGTGATCACACGGACATGCTCCATCTGCAAAGCAGGCAGATGAAATCAGTGACACTGGTTGTTGCTCATGGTAGCTCAGCACATTCCCTGCTGACCTGGCTGAAAGACTGTTTTTATGAAACACAACTGATTAAAGAAACAAATGATGTAAAATGAAATGTCATCATGGATACAGGGTTTAGGATATATAAACAACTGTGGACTGAAATCATTAGACTCTCTCTGCTCTGGAATGGTTCAGTATTTTTAGAGGATTAAAATGCCTTTTCTACCCTTTGGTCTCCTGTACTTATTTGTATGTCAACATAAGTATTTGTCAGTGTTTTTCATGCTTTCCTAAGTCAGGAAATCTGTAAATTCATCATATAAAGGGACTGAGTCTTAATTCCTGGGCCTGCTAGTCCTGGATCAAAGGTTTTGATATATTATTCCTAACTTCTTTTATTTGGAAAAATGTAGCCAATACCTCTAGCAGACAGCATGGACCTGGTCCAGAATCCAGTGAAGTTATTTAAAATACTCTGATCAAGTTCCACAAGTTTTACTTCAGGTCCTGTGGCACCAATCCAACACAGCACTTGAGATCATATGTAGTTACTCAGGAGCTTAGGTTTACATCCAAGCATCAATATTTTACCAGATTGACATGTTCATATCAGCTGGTACAAGCAGGCTGGCTCTGCATAACTGCTCAGATGGCATTCACTGAATAATATACTCATTTGCAAAGTCTGAAATAGGATTTTTCATTTGTTGGGTTAGTAAGTAACCCTCTACATTATAAATCCCAGCAAGTATTTCCTACAATAAGCCATGAGATATTGTCCCAACAACATAGGGTATGCTTGTAAGGAATGCTTCCCGTTGAGGGCTAGGGCACATGAAAAAGCCAGGAAAATAAACAGAAAGTAATATAGGAAGGCAAAAAATATGTTTGCAGTTAAGCTGTTAAAAAGTAATGAAACTTTAAGAAGCGAGCACAGTTTTTACCAATGCCCTTGTGGACAGTGGCAAGATAATGTTTTGTCAATTAGCAATCCTGGATGAGTTTCTTCCCTCTTGTTTTCCCCATTATGCTTAAATCTTGGCTAAGAATAAACTGTATTTAAGGACAAAGGGCCTCTGGTTCTTCCAATAAAAATGACAATAGCGGCCTCATTCACTGTAACGATCCATTCCTGGTTTCCGTAGGATGTAAGCATTACAAGAGATTACAAACTCCTGTTGAGCATAGCTGATCATCAAGTAGTAATCAAAAGTAATTACAGTCTACTGCCTGAAAGGCTCACAGTCACTACAAAATCCAGTACTTCATTATATTTTTCTGTAGGAAATTGCAGTTGTACTCAGGAAGTCCCTCTGCAGTGTAATGCCTGGATAAGGCCCTAGGGATGAACTCAAAACTGCAGGACTGTGATTCTTTAGCCACTGCAGGAGAGAATTTTCAAAACACAAATTACTGGGAAACATTAGACATCTATTTCTCTTTCAATATACCTGAAGGTGTGAGTCCTGTTCCCCGACCAGATAAGTTTAACACAGAGAGCTTGGTGAGACTGCAACCACAGTCGATGCTCTGGCTGACATCGGCAGGTGTTAATCTCCCCGACACAGTCACACCTGTGAATCTTAGCACAGAGAGGTATCCCTAGACATTTGCTAGATGATGATAATCAGAACTATTCTATTCTCTAGGGGATTGTAAAATATTTTGAGAATTTCAAGTTGGGATGCTTCAGAATTGCAAATTAATACCATCATCATCATCATGGCTAGGCTTCGCGAACGAAGATTTGGGAAGGCACAAAAATTAATACCAATTGGAAGCAAATAATATATTGTTATTCCTGTGGTTTTCCTAGTTCTCAGTGTAGTGGGGTAAGGGACAAACCTCAATCTTCAGGAAACTTCATTGGTTTTAATGAGGTTGCTCAAGAGGTGCATTTGGTCTTCTGTTGACAATTTTTTTAGCCTTGAGAAAACTATTTATGCTTTGAGACAGAGGGCTTAAAAAGTAATAGCAACATTTAATAGCATAATTACTGCACATTATTTTGCATTCTCTGACTTTGCTTAAATGAAACACATTGCATGCTGAAATAATCTTGTAGGGAGGATTATTCAAACAAGATAAAGTCCCTGCTGAATGTAATGTCAGTTCTTTTTATGCATGCTGAGTAACCTGCTGTGCTTTGGCAGCTTTAAGACTGAACCATATCATGCTCATATTGGAAGCATGCAAATGTCTGAGCTAGCAGTTTGAAATGTGGCCGAGCAGTTATTACTTCAGGAATGTTAATTATTACTTTTATGTGGATAAACTCTCTAGAGCTGCATCCATTTAAAATTCAACCACAGACACTATGCACAAGTTTGATTCAGTCTCACTGTTATAATTTTTCTTTGTTTATATATTGGTAATGGTACCATGCTGGTGTCAACAGACTGAGACCTTATGAAGTGAATGTTGAAATAAATATTATTGTTAAAGAAAAGATGAATCATTTACAGTCAAGCAAAACTGAAGATTTGTCTAGCTGCAGAAAACCCTGGCTTGAGACACTGCAGTACACAGAAATAACATCAAAATATTAAATAGAAGTGAACTAATATTAATGCAAGTGTGCAAGTACAATATTGTTAGAGAAATACTGCCAACAGAGAGCCAGACGACAAAGCCTAAACTGCAAAAGAAGATGTGCCAATCCAGCAGGGTTTCCTGAAGAAGAGTTGCAGTTTCAGGTCCCCCAGGCTTTATCTGGACAGGTGGCTAGTGTTTGCAGCTTGTGTGGAGTCCCAGTGATTTCCATAACAGAAAGGACTAGCACTAATGAATCACTATGCCCCAATTTTTTAAAAATATGTTTTATTTGGTTGCCTTAATGATTCAAGAGAGGCAAACAAAGAAAAAAAAGAAGAAAAGAGGTAATTTTTTAAAATTTGGATTCAGACCTGGTGTCTCAAATTTGTACATTGTGTACGGTGTCTGGACGTGCTTTCAGTGAGAGATGTTACTGCTTGTGGTTTCACCACCTCTGGTAAAGTTTTGGAAGACAGTAGTGATGATCCTACTGTAAGTAAGCAAACTGTATGGAAATTGAGAAAAAGAGAAAAGAGAACAAAGGAGAAAGAAGAAAGTCAGTTTGACATACACTGGTGGAAGAGTTTCTTCAAACTATATTATCAGTTTTAGATTTCCACGCAAATCTCCAGGTCAGCTGCATGTATATGCTCAACAAGAACTGCTTCTTACTTTGCACTGCCATTTAGCTGGAAATAAAACCAGGACATAGAAGCTAGAGAGAAAGAAGAACAGACCACTGCTAGTGCAGCTGCATTAGAAAAGAAAAGACTGTTCTGAACTTGGGAAAGAAGTTTGATTCCAGAAGAAGCTGAGAATGTCACACACAAAATATTTTTCTGTCTATTTAAATGGGATCTGAGCTAAAGGTGATAGTAATATTCAAAAATAATTGCCAATTAACTGATTAACCCTAAAGCTTGTGGTAATCTGTAACAGAAAGTCAAGTCCAGGCTTTTTAACAGGCATTTCAACAGCAAACTCCTTTCATGAACAGGGAAGCTGTGGACATGCTGCAAAAATGCCTACGGTGAAATGATAATTCTTTGATGCTGTTTGAGGCGCAAGATTCCTTGAAAGACGCAGTAACACTACACTCCTGTGATCAATTTTATTCCTAATTTAATTTGCACTTTCTGTACTAGACCCCAGTGAAGGGAAGCATCTCCTTTCAGGAAAGCCCTTATACATGTTTGAAGTTCTGTGAAAATTTAAAACACATGTCATAGTTGTCCAGAATAGATATGGTTTAATAGCCGGAGCTCCAGACTCTTTTTCCACATGGGCCATGTTCAGAGCGTTTAAAGCAACTGTGTTATACCTATGAGTATTTTTGCAAATGTTGATTGAGAGATCATGACCCTGTTGGAACACTGAAGACAGAGAGCACAGATAGGTCATTAAAAATACATGTACAGTAAGACCTTACTTAATGTGGTACAAGCAGACCTTAAGCATGAATTTGTGATAGCTGTGTCCTGAAGAATGATATTAGAATTTGTATGTGTATATATGTGTGTATATAGCTGTAAATAAATACATAAATACATATATATGTATGTGATACGTAATAGTTAATAAAATGTTTATTTATTTCTTTATTCATCTGTCTATCTATTTATTTATTTAATAGTTCTAAGCAAATAAATATTGAGCCATTGCTACTTTTGTCATGGAATTAAGTTTTATCCTTAAAACATGAGCCAACCCCTGATGGGTTCCCTGAGCTCCTAATACTTTACTTTTTCTCAGAAATGCCAAAATATTCTGCTGAATCCTTTGTGGTTTGGCTTGTCCTTTTTTGGACTTCAATACTTTCCTCGGTTTCTTTATTGTCCTCAGAATGTCAGGTCTAATTTTGGCTCATTGAATTTAGGATTCAGGAGGAATCTTAAGTTAATTTCTCTTAAGGATGTCTGAGTCCCAAAGTTTAACTGGATCCATACCCAAATGAAAGTGTTGATGTTATTGCATCCTATCTGCCAAATACCTTTAGGTTATGCATGATACACCCATGAGTGATCTGACACCATGCTCTAGATATTTCTGCTTATTTGTTTTGAATAGTCTTAGACAAAAAGTAGCTGTATAAAGGAGATATAAGGAATAGAGAAAGAAAGAAAGAAAGAAAAGAGTTTTATCCCCTCTTTTGTAGCAACTTGTTTATATAATAACCTGTTCCAACAGTTGCAGGGCAAATGGGTTTTGCAAAACAAGTATTTTTTTTGTGGTTTTGCATTATTATGATAAAATACAAATTCCTGAAGGAGGAGAGAGTTGTTTCAGCAGAGTTAAAAAGAGCAGTGGGGGATTCTCAGACAGGCGTATGCACATTCTCAGGTCAGGAATGCTCTTTCAGAGAGCAGCAAGCTGTGAATGTGCAGCTGCAGGCTTCAGCGTCCTGAATAATCTGCATTCAGAGACTGCAAAGTCATCAATATTTATGGACTGGCGGGATCATCCCTGGCATGCAACTACATCTGCCAGCTCTCTGTTTACTCCACATCCTTTTCTCTGCAAGTTTCAGGTTCTTATTTCCTGAAACTAGTAGGTTTTTCCTTTGAAGCAGAACTCCTCCAGTGAAAAAGAGAGGATGCTTCCTGAATCATACTGAGCAAGCATGTTAACCATCCGCATTGAGGAATACCCACTGCAGCAGATGTTGGGTAAGAAACGGGAGCTGCTGCTTATTACAGTTTCCCAGACTCAGCCCTACCTTGTAGGTGCAGCATTCTTGCTCTGACTTAATTGCTTGCAATTGCTTTAAAGTAAAAGGCTCCCACACCCTTTTTCAGCATGAACTGCCATTTTGTCTTCAGGTAGAGCCTGCTGAGACACAGAAATGTCCATACAGATGTATTTTCTCTCAAAGGTAAAGTCTACGCCCCAAGTGCAGCACTTGAATCACATCCACTGGGACTATACAACCCACCTTACATTGAGCTAATGAAATAATCCTTAATTTTCCAAATAAAGAAAACTGGAAAAAAAAAAAAAAAGATTTTCTGTGTAACAAAATCGGCATGTCTTCAACAGAGAACACTCATTTAGCAGCCTTATCTATTCATCTCAGGAGGTCTAACCAGCATTATTATTATTCATAATAATGTGAAATTTTCTTCTAGTTTTATTTTAAAATGAAGGTCATCAATAACAGCAATGCACTCTTGTCCTTTGTAAAATGTAAAAATATAACACTTGTGTTCTTGCTTGCCCAAATTTGCATATCAATGCTGTATAACTATAATTTGAATCACAGGGTGTCCAAATAGCACTGGAACAGTAGTAGAAAGCTTGTGTTACACCAGTCATCTTAGATTCCTGACACCTTTACTTCATCTGATTGCACTGCTCTCACATTTTTCCATGAATATTCAAGTGGCAGAATTCTATTAGCACAGATCCCGTGTATCAGGAGTCCTAATCTCGCATATTAATGGGTCACATAAAGTACATTTTCAATTAATTTCTATAAGTATTAACATGCAATGCTCTTTCACCTAAGATTGCTGGATCAAAAGTAAAAATGACACTATTTGTCCAAATACAATTCCCTAGCTGCATATTTTGTGCTTCTAATTTTCTCTGTATGAGAAATGTCATTGTGTCTAATTCACAAAACATAATTTCTTTAACAGAAATAATTCCATGCAAGTAATTCATATGGCCTCTAAAAGTCATCAAAATTTCATTGCAGGGGAATTATTAATGAAATTTCAGATCAATAAATAAGGAGGAGAGAAATAATATCTCTATGTTCCCACATACTCATGTGTTGGCTTTGATGTGGTGGTTTTGTTTTGGCTTTATTGTCTGCATAGTACTACAGAGTAACTTAGTTCATTGTTCAGAAGACAGTAAGCCAGGAGGAAAGGCAATTTCTTTGTCTCCCCTGACAAACCTCTGAATTTGAATTTATACGATCCAGTGAAGGCAGTACAGCATGGTGCAACTTAAAATCCCTCTCTTCAGTTCAACTATATGATGCCACTTTACATCTGTTTAAGTCATGAGTTCATATGGCAGTCAGGAGACTGTCTTATTGCGTCAAAAAGTGCAAGTACTATTTAAAATATTTTCCTTTCTTATGGAACATTTTAATGTAGTGTGCAGGTGGCACGTCAAATGGGCTCCAGTTTTGATATGGTAATATGTGAGTTGATGTTGTGGTCTGGGACACAGAGCTGACCTGTTGGGCAGCTGATAGAAAATGACAGCTTCTTTCTCTTCTAAAGCCTACCTGGTATCTGAGTTATTATAGGAATAAGGATCCATGTTGGTGACACCTTCAAATGTATCAATATACTTTGCTGCCATTGGCATGGGGCTGGCAAGACTTCAAAGTTACAAAAAGTATTTGACTAAAATTCTAGAATATTCTGGATCATGAGTGATATTCCTGGTGTATAGAAATTAATTGAGTGATGTTAATTTCACAAACAGAATAGTAATTTATTACATATGTTTCCTAAGATCTCTGTAAAATTATTGCAGAAGGTGGTTACCTGTACTCTTTTCAGGAAGATATTTGCAGAGTTCAGCTTTAGTGGTGGGCTGTTAATATGCTATGCGTGCCAGGTAGGAGGAGGGTGGAGAAAAGTAAAGATAAATTCCCAGGAGCAGGGGAATGAGGTATACTAAAAAAGAGGATGATTGGGCAAATAATGTTGTTAGAGGGTAGCAGTGGTGAGGGTTAGCAGGATGTGAGATGACTCTGGAGCATGTGTGTGAGAGTAGTGAGGTAGAAGAGGAACATGAAATGCTTGAGGAGTGGGCAGGAAGTAGGAGACAGCTGGGTGAACAGATTACCACTTAGGTTAGACTAAGATCATACAGACACATGGGCATTTCTGCTGTGAGTTAAACGGCGTGACTCGGTGCAGTGCACTGCCCCAGCTTTGAGTAAACGCACACTGCTCCTATTTTTTGTTGTGTTAGGTAGCTTGTTGGGTATTCCCAGCAGCCCAAGCTTTCTTTAGACTTTCTCTTGTTAAATAACTCTTTCTAGAACAACACCACATGCTGGGAAGCAAATATAGAAGTTTATGTGCTCAAGTCTTCCCTTCCCCATCCCTGGCTGTTATTATCAATCTACCCTGAATACAAATTTGTAATCTCTGCTTTTTGTTGTCTTCCTCTAGATTCACTGTCAGGCCCTCCTGAAATGTGGTGAGTGGGTACACATTGCCCTGACCAGCTTTCCTGTGAGACCAAAGAGAGTGAGAGTGCTAGCACCTCAGCTTTTCTGTCTCCACCCCAGCTACAAATATGCTAGAGAATATTCCTCAGCATCTTTGGCAGGCCTACCCTGCCCACAGGATAAGGGGTTTGGAAGCACAGCCCAGTGTGCATGAGTGGGTGCCTTCAGGAAGCAGCGTGGTAGCTAGGGTTCCTTCTGGTGAATCTGGATTACATGGGGTCAAATTCTTTTTGACAGGAAAGGGAATGGGATTTTCCACAGCCTGGGAATGTACCCTTGCCTCCTCTGAAACTTCTGTGAATCTGGATCAAGTTCCTGGCAAGCTTTGAATTTACCAAAACTGCAGTTAAAAAATAAAAATAAATACTAAAAGTACAACTAAATCACTGGGCAAAAAAAACCCTGGAACAGAACTGAATGACTGCACAGGGGAGAAATTCTTATTTTAACTGAATCATACTTTATTAGCTGGTTGGTTTTGGTACAATATGCCAAGTTATAGCAATTACTGTTTTAAATTCTCTTTCCCTCTTAAAGTCACAACTTAAAAGTGATATAAGCATTCAGACAGAAATCTGTTTAAACTCTCATTGAAATATCCTCATGTCATTCATGTTGTCTGCTGTGCTGACTGACAGATGCCTACAAGATAGAGGAATGCACAATACAAGAGTATCTGAGCATGACAGAAGAATTCAAGGCAGCTTGTTTTGTTTCTTGGTTTTATAGTGTTTAAAAGACTTTACTGCAATGCAGTGTTCCACGGTTCAGATTAATTTGCTTTTATAAGGTGGTATTAAGAAGCTCATTCACCCAGACTTTACATGCTGGATGGGAGAGGATGAGACAGTATTTTAGTGGCTTTTCAATGGCATAAGAGTTGGGATTCCTGGGATCCCAATTCTATGTACTGAAGTTGTGTGGTGAAATTTATAAGGAAAGAAATGTCTTTCTGCCAATATTCATTGGATTTATCACCAAAGTGTGTGGGATCAAAATTGTATTTCCTACCTACATAGAGGAACCTATGATGGCACAATATCTACTGAAGAGTGAGTTGCACTATGAGATCGTAACTTCTAGTATTCCTTTCTGGAAGAAGCTGAAAATATGTTTTGCATAAGAGCTCGTTCTATTTGCTGGCTAATTTTACACAAATCGTGGGCTGTCCAGCCATTTTCAGATGCAAAATACAGCAAGAGTCACAGCAATGTGCTTTCAAATACACTCAGATCAATGGTGAAAAGGTTTGTTTGTTATCACCTCTCTGAGTACTCTTAGTACAACCCTGACAGGAAATTTTTTTCAGTATCCTCATTCTGTGTTGTGATTTGATGTCCCTGTCAGTGGTTTCTCCACTAAATTTTAAATGCATTACAGAATTTCTGGTTATGAAACCCAAACCTAGGGCCATCAGCTTCTCATGCTTTCTTCATAAGTCTTCAGCCCTTGGTTTTCATCAGTCTTTCCTACTTCTCTTCTATTTCATCCCCTTTCTACTCAAATCATGCAGCGCAAAATTAATTTCATCAGCCCGCTCTGTACTTGAAGGCTTTTCATCAGTTTTGCTTCTTGGGTTTGTTCCAGTAACCTTGTCTCTTTGTTTTTGTGGTGTCAACTGTCATGCTTTGATCTGCAGCTTTTTTTCGTAAGTAAAGCGTGTGCTTTGAAAAGGTTATAACTAGAAGGGGAAAGATGAGTGGAGAACCATATATCACAAGTGCTTCTCAAGTATAATTTTGACATGGGAGAAAGGAGTAGGAATTTTTCATAGCATTATCATTTTCTTTTTCATGCTCCTCTCATTCCAGATACGACATCAGAATAAGACTTCTTTTCCATGTATAAATACTTAACTGAGACACATAGGATGACTGTGTGACTTCAGATTTACACCAATTTACAGTCAAGAAGAAAGAATCCTTATGTGCCCAAGAATTTTCTGTTGCTTTTTGCTGTAGAATTTCCAGACTAATTCTTGCCCTTTTTGTATAGATTTTATACAATTTAGGAAACTGATTAAATTATATTTATGACTATTGTATGGTAAAAAAAAGCAGGCATGCCTAATAATTTTTAGAAAAAACATTAAGTAGTTAATTGCAATGCTCCTTCAATATCTGGGGAGAGCTAACTGAACAGTTTCCAACAGAGTCCATGGAAAAATGTAGATCATATCAAGCAAGCATCAGCTGTGAGAGTATCCAAGGTTAGAGGGAGACTCATGCTTCATTTATCAGCCAGGATTAAAGGCAGCGGAGAATGTTCATTGCAACTGTGCAAACATAAAACATATTAAAGGGCCAAGACATAGAAAATGTCAACCACTGCTATTCTGAGCCTATCCATCACAGTGAGCCAGGAGTCATCACTGTATCCTGCAGTGAGTCATGAGTAAAGCAAATGTTACATAAGCTTTTTTACCCGTGGGGATTTCAATTAACTTTCAAAATAGAGATGCATTGTGTTGAGTGTCATGCTGATATTGAAGACCTCCACAATGTTGTTGTGCCCGTAGAAATCTTCAGATTATTTAATCAACCTTGTCTGGAAGGAGTAAGGCAACAGAACTCTTAGACTTAAACAGTTTTGCCAAAGCTGTAGCTAAAAGCCCCCATATGATGGGCAACCCACCACAGTTAGCCCGATAATCACTGATCATAATCCGGTAGCACACAGTGTGGAGAATGAACTGATACAACTTTTTGGTTTTTTTTTCCTTCTGCAGTCAATGTGTCTCGGCCACAAGAATGGTCTTTACTGAGGCTTTATGTTATAGGCAACTTGAAATCTCACTTTACGACATTCCCCAAAAGGTTGTATCATTGCACACCAAGGGTTATGTGGGCTGGAAGATGTTAGTCATTCCTCTGTTAGGTTCCCCTAAGCTATCAGGGGGAATGACTTCAGGAGTTAATGACTCAAGAAGAAATTTCTCAGCTGAAAATCATACAGTGGGCAGGAGGGGCCTTATTGTAAACAAACACTGAATACAGTTTTGAAGGAGTTTAATGACAAGAATGGTCACCTCTCTTCCTATAGAGGAGAAGCTTAAACCTTGACCAAAGTGTCACTTGACAGACAGGAGAAACTTCACTAACTGATGGACACATTATTTTCCTATATGAAGCAACAAAAATGGGTTACATGTCTTGATGTAACAAGTTCAAGCTCTGCTTTGCTGAACACAATCCCCTTTCATAGGTTTTGAGGTAATGTTGTTTGTACAGTATCAAACCTTAAAGAAAGTCTCTTAAAGGCATTCTCAGACAAAATTAGTGATGTGGCAGTACATTTTCCTTCCCAGGGCACAAAATAAGAGGTTTTCACTGTAAGTTGTAAATATATGGTGGGATTGATCCCCTTTGCATACCAGCTTGAAGGCACTGAAGAAAAGAAAGAAGAGGTAATTTTAACTCGTGTCAGTCTCCATGCCAATCACCTTCACTGTCCTACTAAACCCTAAATTATGACCTTGTGCACTTCCCATGTGCTTCCTATCTTTTTTTTATTCATCTGTTGTCCTTCTCATTCCCTTGATTCGCCCTTCAGTCAGCTATCTCCTTCCTCCTCCTTTTTTGCCAGAGGTTTGGGCATGGAGGGAATTTAGAGGCAAGATTTAGGTGCCAGTGCCATAAAATAGCAGCTTTCTTGAATGTGATAGATATGTGTAGCAGTAGCATTAGAGAGTAACAAAGAAAAGAAGAAACAACTTGGATCTTTTAAACTAACAGCCAAGAAGAGAAAAAAAATGAATTTAAGGTGGTTATATTTGTGAATAGAACTCTGTGCAGTGCACAATCTGATCAGCTGTAGAGGTATGTAAAGAAATCTCCATGGTATGAAGATACCATGAGAACTGCACAATTACAAGGAAGTTGTAAAACATCTCTGCACTGTTAACTACAAGATGTGATGTTTTGGTTTTGTTGTTTGTTGGGGTTGTATTATCCCAACCCTTCCAGTATTTACCACTTGATTAATTTTAAGTGATCTCATTAATTTTACCTGTGAAGATCAGAGCCTGATTTGGCCTACTCACAACATTTCCTTAAAATTTCCAGTTTTGAAGGCATTTATGTCTCCAAACTTTTAAAATCAATTTTTGACAGCTAATTTCATAAAAAGTTGGTTTCATTTTTCTGCTTCTCAAAAAATAGACAGTTGAAATGTCACACAAAATGGTTTCCTGGGTAAACAGGTAGTTTAGAATGTTCTGATGTATAGCAATCTGCTGTTGAGCATTTTCTCTGTCCTCTTGTGCAAATTCCCCTGCCTTTTTGTGGGCATGAAGATAGATAGAAAATACACATTCTGTATTAAAAAATAAAAACTTCCTTTTTTATGTATTCAACATCTTTTTATAATGAAATGCCTGTAAGCAGAATGTCAAAATTGAGAATGGAAACAGCAATAGCTTGCAGGCACATTCTAGCACTATGCTGCAATTGAGTGTGATTTGACAATGCCATTAAATAGTGAAAATTCTGCTTGGGATTTGCAAGGCAGTAGAAATAAGTGTTATTAGGCTTCTTATTAGCTGAGAAATAGTCGTGGAAAAACTGTCAGTGGTTTTTTTCTATTTTAGGATGTTCTGAATAACAATATCACAATACAGTTATGGCTGCATTATAATACAGTTACATGTACATAATAGAGTTGAGACAGTATTTTTTAAGTTTTTCCTCGTGGTTCTTCCCCTATTTTAATTCCATGTAAAGTTCATGAACTTTACATGAATTTCATGTAAAGTTCAAATATTCTATCCTCCAGCATAGTAAATTATAAAGGAAGTCTTGTAGATTTGAATTCACTGATCTAGCTCTCTGATGAAAATGACTACTGCAGGGAGGGTGGAAAGAAAATAATCTTTGACATCCTAAAGAATGCATTAAATTGGAACTGCTGAAGTCCATACAATTGCAACCGAGTCTGATGTGAAGACTTGAAAATGGTGTCTTCCATACTGATTGGAACTCCACAAAGCACTCAAATAGAACAATCTACCAGAGAGCAAGTTAGCAAATTTAGAGAGGAAAGCAGAGCACCAAGTGGGCTTTCCCTACAATATTTCAACAGGATAGGAGTGATTCCTACAGGTGGGCTCTGTCTGAACAGATGATTGTGCAGATGCCAACACCTTTAAGATCATCACAGTTTTTTCTTCTTCCAGATTCTTCTGTTGTTTATGAAGTCTCCCTCCACTTGACCAAAGCTTGCATGATCCACGCCAGAAGTTTTTCTTACCTGTAAATCAGGTTAAAATGTACATGTACAATCTCTGGAGGATTGTATCCCAGGAGAAGGCATGAATTGCTTAGCATGTCCAACATAAAAAGTCTAAAGATGCCGTTGTAAAACTTGATTTCACAGTGCCATGACAGCAGTCAGCAGTTCTTGGGGTAAGAGTCAGTGTGGTTGCCTCAAGGGTCATACAGCTGACCTGTCCTCCCACAGCCTCGCATTGCTCCAAGTGCCATTCAATGGGATGAATGCCATATGGGTGTCACTTTATGCCAGACTCTGCACAAATCCTGCAGGGAAAGGAGGGAGAATCAGTGGATTATTCTTATCAGAACAAAGAGAGACAACACGCCTCAGAAAGTTAAAGAGTTAAATGCACAAGCTGGAAGAGAAGCAGGGTAAAGCAGAACTGTCCTGTCAACAGGCCACTTTAAAAGCAGATGTAAGGAACTCCCTTATTTTCCTTTGAAATAAATGAAAAGCATACAGAAATTTGGGCATAGGTACACTGCTGATTTTACTTTCAGTCTTTGGCAAAATTTTGTGCTTTAACTCAGAATGACATCAGATAAATCTGCTTGTTGGCTATGAATTTTGTTCAGTATATAAAATAGGCCTATTAGGAGAAACAGTTTACAATGGACTAAAAAGAAAAAAACGAATCTTTCAGCATCTTCCTTCATGGTGTTAACTATAATTTTTCTCAGCAATTTGAAGTGTTAGAGTATAGATCCTTTTCAAGTCATCTCTATATTCAACTAAAAATCAGATCAGAAATTAAAATAAAACACCAGAGTTATTGACTCTCAAATTTATTTTTTAATTGGTATATTCGGGCTACTCTATTTTTGCCTTATTTTCTAGGCTTTCTGTGTTTGTTTGTCTTTTGTTTATATGACATACATAAGACACATCAATGCACATGGCTATCACTCCTATGAGAAGAAAAGTAACATTGAACTGATGGGGACAGATACGGGGGCCAAAAACCAGGAGGAATTTAATCAGCATACCACTAGTGTGACCCATGAGTTAGAGTGCCTGCTCTGCATGACCTCCAGCAAATCCAAGCACAAGGCCTCAGGGCATCTCAGCAAGTTTGAAAGTCGCTGCATCAGGAACACAGAATGTTCTGTGTCAGCCTGTTAGACACCAAATGCCTGAGTTCTCCTCACTTCTTTAATACAAGATCTTCCTTGAACAGGAATTGACTTCACTAAAACACAGAGACATATAACCCTGATGCATTGTTTGCAGTCTGGGGGCTTTGTGTGTGTGTGTGTGTGTGTGTGTGTTTCAATACTTCAAATAACAGCAGTTCTTAATATATTTCTTCTAAAAAAATATTTCCTTTCAAGGATGAAACAAGTTGATCTCTTCTGCAATGATCATCAGACATCTGTACGTGCAACCCCTCTGTTTGTGTGAGTAGATTGAAATGGTAGCATGCTTTACACTTCATTGAGATGTTACTTTTTGATCTCCATTCAAACGTAGAGAAATTATTATAGTCTATGATTATGGTGTGCTATGACTTGCTTCTGAGAGTGAAGTAAAGACTTAGGATTCTCTTGAGCCCTTCCTCCTGCTGAGAATGTCTGTTTTGTAAAATACTTTTCACCTACAAGTTTCATAACAGTAGTAGAAAAGATCATCAGGTGAGAAACAAAGCCCTTTGAGGAAACTATTTACAATATGGCTTTGTACAGTCTCATTAGTCTCTGTGCTACTCTAGTTTATTTCTGTTGTAACCACAGCTGTCAGTGGTTAGACTAATAGAAAACTGAATTTTGCAGTATGCAAAAAGGAGGGACTGATTATCTGCAAGGGCAAGGAAATTATACCACACACTTTATTTTGAAGGCAAAACAGGTGCAGTTGGGCCCTGCATTCGAGAGTGTCTGCAATGTAGAACTACCACATTTATATGATTCCTGGTACAGCAGCTACCTACACTTGCTAGCTGTATAATCAAGAACAAATGGCAAAAACAGGTGAGGATGTGAAAATTAGAGCTGTTGCAACCTGGATATTTCGGGTTGTTCCAGAAGTCTATCTTATCCTTGTGTGACATGTGACAGTCAGACATAGCCAGACAACTTGCGTGCATCCCCACTGTGATGGGCAGAACTCTGTTTTCCAGGAGAAAAAAGAGTTTTAAAAGATATTATCCTTTTTGAGAATATTTTTTTGAAGTGTCACTTTAAAGGATTGGGTTGGATTGCTTAAACAAAATAGAACACCCCCCCCAAATAATTGTATTTTTCCAGAACAAAAGTGGTTAGTTGAGAGTTCTGTCTTCTCAGGACCTTTGTTTATTAGTTGTAAGAAAACTCTCTGAGCAAAGACTCGGAAAACAAATACTGTGTATCCAAGTCTGTCTAGGTTTCCACTGCACACCCAGCTCAATATTATCCTAGAACTTGCATATTATTAAAGAAAAGTAAAAAAAAAAACCTGACTTTTTTTTTTGTTTGTACAATCCTGAGACACTTCAGCAGTGCAATCAGTTAGAAATGCTTTCCTATTTTGCTTTTTTTGTTTCAAATGTTCTAAGGAAGAAAGATTTTTCTCCTGCAGTTGAACAGAAACCTGCACAAAGCACAGCCTGTTTGCAATAGAAAGAGCCAAAATTCAACTCAGGTGAACTCCTCCTATGTGCACACTGGGTGACTTGTTTTGGTCTGCAATAGAGGAAAGCTGTCATGTAGGGCAGCGAGAACTGCCTGGCTTCTTGTCTTTAAAGCCAGCTGTGAGGTCAGTTAGTTGCCCTTCTAGTACTGCTGTAACAGAGCTGTTTTTAACGTATAGGAAATGTTAAATATTAAAGGTATTTGTCCTCCACGAGTAGAGGTAATAAAACGCAAAGAAACAGAAGATTTCCTGCAGTCCTTCTTCGCAAGGGTGGCCCAAGTGGGGCTAAGGGCAATCTGACTGTACAAGAGGCATCAGGGACTGTTTCAGCAGGGGATGCTTTGGCAGGGATGCCTATGGCCTGACTCCAGAGCTGGGACAGATAGAGCAGGAAATGCCTTCTTCATAGCTACTGTCAAGTCTGCTTCTAGAAAGAGTATAGGTGTACCTAGAGCGTCCTTTAACAAAAGCAAACACCCCCACCCCCCAAAAAAGGACAATAAAATTTTTTAATATCAGAATACACCTTTGTCACGACAGGAACTCCTTCTGATTGGCTTGAGTACCCAAAATGGCAGAATCTGCAGTCCTAGTCTAGACAGAAGGCTACATTGTCCTGTATATCTTGTATGTTTACCATACCAAGTCTTGAAAAGCTTGGAAAGCTTGAAGAAGAAAAAAGCTTGAAAACTTGCAGGTCTTTACTTTAGAAGGTTTTGACTAATGGTTTACAAAGGGCAGACAGCCTACTACACTCAAAGAACTGTTTCTTTTGCCAATAGAATGAAGCACTTGCAGGGCTAAAAAAAAAAAAAAAAAAAAAAAAAAAGAAAATATTTAGGTGTGTAGACTCCCTAAAGTTGTATTATCTTTTGTAAATGATTTGTGCAGCCCGATTTCTCTTGAAACCCCCAAGAGACCTCTCTTGATCTGTTCTTTTTCCTTATGGATCCAATAGCCAAAGCAATACATTCAGACAGCAAACATCCCAATTAGCAAATACTACTAAGAAATTATTATGGAGCACTTCTCTTTTCACTGTGTTACAACAATAAAGTCTGACATGTTGCAGTTCTGAAGAACTTTATGTCAGGTATCTACCAAAACATGTAAAACTCAAATCTAACTGTGGAGAAGTTTGTAGTAGCTGATGTTTTAGTCTGACCTTTTTATGTACATTAAAATCTGGTTTAGATCATTGTGTAGAAGTTTTTATGCTTTCTTATGACCTCATATAGTTAGATTCTTAATATTTAGTGTTTTACAGGGGGAAGCACAAACAAATAAAATTGAATTTCCCTTACTCCTTTTCTCAAACTACTTCCAAATAATTATCCCACTGCCTTAATGAAAGATACTGAATACATATGCCTGTGTTGTAAAGAAGATGCATGACTTATTTGGAAGGGCCACCATCTCACTTATTGCTCATTCAAACACTGGCCAGTTCTAGTCTAGATTTTCATATAAGCCTCAGGCTCATTTATCCCATCACAGCACTACAAAATTGTCCTCATTTGTACATTTTATATATGTGCAAGTACACACACACACGTGTATATGTTGATACATGTGTGTATGCTTTTGTTTATATACCTTTAAATAGATATATGCAAAAGCTCTATGAAGTACAAGATGACCATCTCGTTCAGCTTCAGTTGGTCAAACAGAATTTATAGGGCTTGTGAGAAAAGGGAGGTCGAGTATAGTACTGCAAAATCTCCTTTCTGATTTCTTTCTTCTGGCTCCCAAACATCATTCGTTGTCATGGTCCATCTTTGTTCTAGTTTTGCAGCCTATAACAGAGCGTGGGGTGGGTGAGAAGTCAAGAGAATGCAGGATTTAGTACAGTGTAACAAAATGAAATGTCAGAGATGTGTGTCACAGAGCCTGTGACAAAAGCAAAATTACACCCTCAGTTAGACAATAGATTTTATACACATCCACATCCTAAGCACATGAACCCCCAGAATGTCACCACTGACATCCTCGTTTGCTCTCCAAAGCCCAGATGCACTAAGTGACATAATGTGATGTAAATCATGGAGGAGTCTAAAGCATTATCCTTATTGATATTGCTGTACTTTGGGTTAAAATTTAACCTTAGTGAGACAGAAATTCATTGTCAAGAGAAGACACATGACTGTTACAAGACATAATATGCCATGAGAACCACTTTGCAGGGAGGCACACAAACAGTTCCCAGTTACAGCTTACCAATATAAGGATGTGCTTTTGTCACAAATGGCTTCCACCCATCTGACCACACCACGGGTGGGGAGCACAGCTGAGCTGCCACCGGATGGCTGCACCAGCAGCCGCCAGCCCTGCCAAGCCTGCCAGACTGCCCTAACATGAAATCAGCAAGTTTGCTACCCATAATGTAAGAGCAGAAAATTTTACAAACTAAAGGATGTTGGGATTATGCAAGATACGTGAAATCTAACCCAGTGAATTCCGGCAATTCACACTGGTGTTTTTACACCATTGCTGCACAGAGGGATTTAGTCCTAACTGTTTGAAAAGTTTGCTAATTAAAAATTGTTTGGATGGGACGATGAGAAAAGGTGAATGATGGCAGCAGAACGCATGTAGTGCACCTTCTGATAATTGGGGCCAGCAAGAAAAGCTTTTATTTGTCAAAGAGCTTATTCAGCACAGTTAAGCAACGGGTAAACACATCACCTACTGTATTTGTGAAGAGCATGTTTCAATGGGATCCCTGGTGTGTCAGCAGGCTTATTCACAGAACTTAATGAGTGTAAATTGGTATTTGCTAGTGTAAAATACTTTCCCATATACAGAGAAAAAGAACTGATCTTTTAATTGATCTTTGAACTGCTTACAATTGACAGTCCTGAGATGCCAGTGTACAAAGTTAATTAAGTTGTGAAAGATATTTTAAGAAGCTGAGCCTGGTTTTGTTTGAAGGTCTTTGTCATTCACAAATTTGAGAAAGTCACTGCAAAGCTGTGACTGGTGCTGGTGTAAACAGAATGAAAGAGAGGTAGTGTTATCTCTGTCAGGATTGTTCTTTGTTGTGTGTGAGGATCATCTTATTCTGGCTCTCACAGGACTTCTATGTGATGCCAGGACTAAAAACCCACTTAAGTCCATAAAATTTAAAAAAATAAAACTGTTAGCCAATGGAGGTGAGCAAACAAAATGGACAGAGGAATTTTGTACCATCTTCTAAATTTGATGTGTGTTTAGCAAGCGGAAGGAGAAAGGGAACTAATGTAATTTAAACAAAACAAAATTATTAAAATTGCACTCGTACCTAGCTTTTTGTAGCTAAGGCCCTAAACATGCGTTACTTGAACACTTCCAAGCTCTGATTCCCTCTTCAGTCCTTCCATGTTTAAAAGAATGAAATTTGGTGGGCTTTATTCAATTACTACAAAGATTTTCAGAATGTCTTCCAAAGCAGCCATAATACTTCAAAACTGTATTAATTTTATTTCTAACTGTGTGTGAGTGAGTGTGACTACAGGATTGTGGCCCATGAGAACAACCACTTTCATATGTAATAATAGTTACCAGTTTGTGGTTGGATACAGTTATCCTCAAGGGAGAGTCTCTTCTCTCTGGTGGGTGCGGTAACTGCTCTCTTTGGTTTTATTGTCCTGTCTATAAAAGACAATTTTGGCTGAATGATTGTGGGGAAAAAAAAGGAATAGCAATAATAATGTGTCAATCCTTCAAATTCTTCACATGTAGAACTCCTTCCAGACCACAGGAGCTCAGTGAAGACTAGGTTTACAAGGTTTCTGATGAGATAGAACTGGTATATCAGTAATAATGGAAGTAATGACATTTCTTTAGAGAAGTTTTTTCAGAGAAAGTAAAATGCCAGAAAAATGTAAGGAATATTAGAAACCATTTTTTTTTTTTAAGTCAGAGGTATAAGTACAATAAAATTACAGGATTAAAATGAAAAATTGTTTTCCAGGTGTGCCACTAATTAATGAAGATTTAATTTCCCAAATTTCTCATCAAATGACCCGCCTTTAGAATGGAAGTATTTTTGTGAGAGGGTTGATTATTTCAATGACAAAAAAAGTTTTGTAAAGATGAATGCTTGCTTGCGGAGAGAGTCTGAGGTAATTCTTGCAGGAAAATGCAAAAGTTACAGCGAATGTGTTTTGTTTTCCTAGATAACAAAGAGCCACCTCACCATGATAATATGAGAGAAGGTCTTGGTGGTTTTTTTCACATACATTAACAGATCAACACTGTTACATGTCTCGGTGAATACAACTTACAAAAGATGTTTGAAATGCAATCTTTGGACAGCCTCAGAAATGAATTTAACACCTTCAGATAATACAAGTCCCTTGAGCTCCAGGAGATCAATAAATTCATGTAGGTGGAGGCTGCTGGTGATGCACAGCAGGAGCTGTTTCCCAGATGTATCACTGATTAGCAGGAATCTCACCTTGCGAAGCCTTTAAAGCCTTGCAGAAAATGCACCAATTAAGTGTTCAAATCCTTCAGCCTTAAGCCATATGTCAAGGAAAAATAATTCACTGGCACAGGGCTTTGGGTCAAGCTTCTTAGCCCAGCAGTTGATGTGATAATGCTTTAGTATTGTGCTGCTTGCCCACCCAGGAGGAAGGAGAGGGAGACCTGGCTATTGTTTCTCTCTAAAGCAGTGCTCTGAAGAATATGAATGTAAGTGTGTCTCATTAATAATCTCAATTTTAAAGAAAGATGATGGAGGAGGAGTGTTTAAAGTATTCTTGGCTCAGCGAGTATTCATTGAAAAAGCATTGCTTTGCTCTGCCTCGGAGCTCTGCCTGCAGTTCAGGGCTCTTGCTGCCACTATCCTCTAATTGCACCAAGTAAGCTGTGTATTTCATGGACAGATTTTGGAGAATGAGCAAGGGAATCACATCTATTTATGGAAAGTAGTGGTTGATTTCTTAAGGGTTGGGAGAGAATATATGTGTTCACTGAGGATAGCTGCATGTCTAGCTGCAGACTAAATTAAGACAGTCACTAAAAGTCCATGAAATGCTGGAATTGCAGGGCAAGATTTACTACCTCTGCCTCAAGTATACTGTCTGTAGAATGAGGTTGCTAACCTTTGAGGAGAAAAACCCAGAAAAGGTGGCTGAAAACTCATGCTCCGAGGTACAATAAGAGGCCCCACTTTTCTGAACTGTAAAATTTGTTGCTTCTTGCAGCGCAGAATGGGCAAGCACCTGGCCACATTAGTCATTGCAATGTTGCCATCTGAAGCCCCTCCTGCAAATCTCAGCATCTACACAGTCTTAGACCCGCCCTGTAGTGAGTGAGGTGCCACAGCCTCAGCTCTAAGGAGCAAGAAACTCAAAAGCTTCATTGAAAAAAGAAAGCTAGAAATATTTCAGGCACCCTACAACAGAAGACACTTGCTTCTGCATTAAGATGGATATTGGATGTTTAAATATCATAAGCCACCTCTTCCCCATACACCCACCCTGGTCTTGCAGCTCAGTATCCATGAAGAGACATGGGTCAGGGTAGGAAGGACAATGTAGCAGGACAGGGAGCTGAAGGTTGAGATACCGAGTTTTAGACCTATAACCTAGTTGATAAAGCAACCTCTCCCAGAGCTCGTATATGTCCAGGAACAAATTTCCTCTGAAATATGTAGCAGTGCCAAGTGTAAAATACATACATGTGGAAGGTTGAAAAGAGAGTAATGTAAACTAGGCACAGACACAGAATACAGAGATAAGATATTATGAACAAACAGCGGATATGAGTTTTTTTCAAACTGAGTTTCTCCACCTGCCTATAGTTCTGTCATATATATGTCCAAAATACTGGGCATGGTTTTGCTTTTACAAGGTTTCTGTATAAATGTTTATGTGCTGTGAATTAAATCATGCACTTAAAGAGGGAAGAGGATGAAATGGAAAACTTGCTAACCGTAATGATGGATGTATTGCTCATTACTCATACTAATGAACATCCAGGTAGGAAGTTTCCATCCAGTAAATGTATCTCTCTGAAAATTTGCCAGTTAGAGGTAAATAAAAATGTTACTTTTGCCATTTTGAATTACTTCTTGAAGGGTTCTGGACTCTTGCTGCAAAAAGAATAAAGAAGAACTTACAATATTAAGAAACAATGGACAACTGGCATAATCTGAGCTCAATGAACCAAGCTTCTCTTTTTGCCTTTCTCTATAACCTGTTCTGCCTCCTGGTCTATCTGCTAGAAGTCTTTTGTAATGTGTGTATCTATCTTACTTCATTAAAATTGAAATTCTCAATTAGCAGCTAAGGTAAAAGCTTTGTCAACCTCTCACCTTAAAATGTGAATAACATAAAATGGCCAGTTTTGCAGTCCTCTCTGTTATATATTTTATTTATTTCAGTACTTTGGAAGATGAGCAAGAGCTGTATCTTCAGTCAGCCCCTTTGTTTAAGCTAACATCAGCTCTGCTAGACAGCTGCTTTAAAATAGATCTTGTACTTTGTCTGTTGAAGTGAATATTTTCAACACATCATTTAGATTATTTTTTTTTCCAAAACTGTGTGAATTGACCCATAGGTATAAGTATTCTTTGGCTATACTTTTTTAAGAAACCCATAGTAATATCCACCTCTGTATTCATGTGTATTTATATGGCATCTTCACATCAAGAATTCACAGGAACAAATAAATACTTTCTACTCATTCTTCTATGAGCCATCTTTTTGTTATACACATACAAGGGGAGCCTGTTCTATGAGTAACTCTTAGGTGAGAAGGACTAGGTGGGACCAGGCCAGGTTTCACACATCATTAAACTCTTTTAATAAATTGATAAAACTCCACCCTACAAGAAGTTGAATTCTTTGCCCAGATTTCTACTGGAAGATTATGGAAGAACTAGAGCTCCCATTTGTCTGTTTTTCCACAGACATTTCCTGTTTTTCTACCTGAATTTTTTTCTAAGACCAATTTGCAGATTCCTTTTGATGTTTTTTTCAGGATTTCTGGCTGTCTGGCAGTCTGAACAGAGTACTGCTCACTTCTACCCATTTTCAGGCATTACTGTAAATCCACACTAATCAGCTACACAGAACTGGTGCTGTAAGTATTTTAACAATCATAAAAATAATCATCATCCTGAAACTACATTCATCTGAAGACCTCAAATGCTCAGCTAGTACAGGACCTTGAAGCAGAATGCCTCGAAAGGGTTATCAGGGAGGGGGATATATGGCAATCACATCAGTGACTGTGTGACAGATACTCTTAGGAGATGTTCTGTGTTGTTACAAAATTTGGTTTGAGGAATATGCAAAGTCATTCTTCACTTTTACTCTTTCCTTCAAGACTTGAATTTAAAGGATCTGTTTTTTAAATCCCTGCAAATGTTTTTGAGTACAGACCATTGCCTGATGCTCTTGCACTTCTTTCCAGGCAGTTTTCAAAACCTGTCCTGTGCAGTTTGCCTGCACTGCTCAGCTTGCTCTGGGATGGTCGCTGGGCTACCTCACGCACTGAGCTGGGAGTGTAAGTACCCACAGAGTATGGGGATCCACTGAACACAGCTCTCGGGAGGGGGACTTTGCACCAAATTTCTATTGCTACAGGGGAAGACCAGCATCTGTCATGATGTTACAAAGGAAGAATACCAACAGCCAGATTGAACAGGACATGGGGAGCTACAGGGAAACTTTGATAAAAATGAAGGAGTTGGCTTGAAGAAAAGTCATAAAGAAGCATGAAGATTTGCAACTGGCAGGAAAGACCTTGGGGAAATAACAGCAGCCTCTAAATTATGTCTGATGAGCCATTTTATCAATGAGATGGTGTGTTTGGTTTTTTCTCTTACTCCACAGCAAAAGTTTTAAACAGATACAAAGCAAAGTATATGCTGACCTCTTTTGTTGATCGCGCATGAATTTCTTTGCCCAGCTGATAGGGCACAATATATACAGGTATAAATATGTGTGTTTGTATGTATCAATCCACATGAGGTTGGAGAAGACTCTGTTACTGATATATACAGGGAAAAATTCTTAGACAGTAGCAATAACAAGATTAGAGCTAAGCAGAAGCTAAAATATGATGAAAAAAATAAATTATTGCAAAGTAAATCTTAGGTCCACATGTATTACTGTTGAAACTGTGTATGCTGCTGTTATCTAGCAGTGAAATTTGGACTTAAATCAGGCCTGGGCATAGGATCACTTTTCTGTCAAATTTGGCAGAGCACATGATGCAGAGTTTACTCTGGCTGTGTGCTTTCTTGATACTTTTATGCTGGTAGTGTGGTGAAAGTTGGTACCTGATTAAGCTTGAAGCCTGTTACTGCAAAGATAATCCATCAGAAACTGCACTGGTAAAGTGAGTTTTCGTGATCCCTCTTTGATGTCAGAAGTAAGAAAGGTAAAGGTGACCTTCTGCAATAGAACCATGGCTGAAGCTGGTGGCCTCTGGCCTTCACTGTCTACCCTGCATGCGGGTCTGAAGCTTTAGTGAAAGAACTACTGAATCTCTGAACTACCTATTATTTCTACTTTTTTTTTTTTTTTTGGGGGGGGTGATCAAAACTTGGTCTGAGCAGCTTTTTGAGAAGGCAAATGAAAGAGTTTGAAACTTGAAGCAAGCAGTGCTTCTGATGCAAAGCATTCTCCAAGAGAAAGATTTCCTTTGTTTTCTAAAGATAGTCAGATGCTATATTCACCTGATGTTCACAGAAAGATTTTTACAATGCTGGATTGCCTTCAAAAAAATAGTTTGACTCTAGGTCCCAAAGGTTTTGTTGTAAGCCTCAGTGGTTTGCAACTGCAGCAGAGCTTCACATACCAAAGGCTGTAAACTGGCATCAGGAATTATCTGAGCTCAAAGAAGGACCTGAGCACTGGCCTGAAGTGATTACAGTGATCTAAGGCAGGTACGAGGCTGACGGCCTCCTTCTGCCACATCTGGAACTGGCACGTTGTCTTGCATTTGGCTTGAGAAACAGGAGGCTGTTAATAACACAGCCATCAGGTAACAAATGCAGAGGATATTGTGGCCTCAGCAGGAGGAAGGGATGAAACTCCCCATAAAGCTAAAGATGTGAGAAGGTATTTTTGGGAAGGTGCCCAGTTATCCAGACTCAGTAAAGAGTCAGATAAGACTCCAAGGCTTCATACAACCGTAACAAAAAATAGCTTGCAGGCCTTTAATGGGAGACAGCCAGCTTTGCTTCCATCAGCATCATTTCAGCCTTGTGTAGGTTCAGGCTGAGCTCTATATTTGATTAAAACTGGCAGGCAGGAGGAGTTTCATGTTTCGTTTTTGTAGCCAAAATCTCTGCTGTACTTTCAGATAATCATACATAGTGCTAACAGAAACAGTGTAGAGATTTTTTAATAAGTAATTATTTTAATTTTAAGCCATTCGTTGCCTGAAGCTTCCTAAGTCATTCATTGCCTGAAGCTTCCTTTGCCATTGAACTCCACTTTATAGATGTAGAGCTTCAATTTAATTTTCCTCCTTACAAATTCTTGTGCAGTCATTATGATTGTGTAGCCACAGTTGCAAAGGAGGTAGTCAGACTTGTGCTGAGTTCATTTAATTTCTTAGCACATGTGCAAGAATTCTGCTCCAGCCTGATGACTACCTCATTTTCTCACATTCTTGAAGAATGCCCCATCCCATAAAAGACTGTTGCATGTGAATTATGAGTACTGAGCTGAGAGCATCCGTCAGGCCTGGTTTAGATGGTATTCATCCTGCAGTCCTACATGTTCAGAACTTTAGTCCTGCTTTCTCTCCACTGCTAACTCCTGACACCTCTAAGTGAACTGTTTATAATCCTAACTGCAAAATGCAGTCTCTGTATTAAATATGTATTAGGGTATGTAAATTGTACATATGCACTTACAGAGGTATGGACGTTTGTTTTAAATGCAGTTTTATGCTTTTTAACAAATTCCAGTTGTGATGTTAGTTTCAGTTGCTAAGGTATCAGATTTAGTATACTCTGTATTATAAAACTTAAGTTCTTATATCCTTTTTGGGTAACAAAACTGGGACTAGTCTATTACCATCTCTGCTATATTTCTCGTGTCCCTTGGCTCAGGTTGCCTTCAAATCACTCTTCTTCCCAACTCAGAGTAAAGCAAACCCACCACACTTGATCAATTAAAAGCTACTTTCAGGTGTCAGAATACAGAACGCTAAACAATTTGAAAAATGAAACTCTTCTGACTAACTACTGCAGTAGTTGCACTGTCCAGGAAAACATCTACAGTCCAGTCTCAGGATACAAGCTTAACACAAACACAGAATAAACCTGTGAGCACCACAGGAGACAGATGCTGATGAATTTGTTCTCCTTCTTCTTCACTGGTGTAGCAGTCAAAAGTTCAGGCTTTAATTGGGTGTGAGCTGTGCATCAGTGTCCTACAGGGTACCCAACTGTCCTCCTGATGTTCTTCCTCCCAAGGACAGGGACTTCAAAGGTTTCTGCTGATGTTCATAAAGGAGGTGATCTGCCTCTGAGCCTGGGATCACAATCCTTCTGACTGGGGAGGAGTCTGAAGCAAAAGTCCAGGGACATGTTCAGTGTTGCAAAGTAAACCGGATCTTTAGACAGTGTTGTTTAAAAAACAAAATCAGGTTTCTGAAACGGTTTATATTGCAGCTCCACTCTTCCCAATTTACAATTACTTTTGTAATTACAAAAATTTACCAGAGCAGCTTCTGTGTACACTCCAAAATAATTGACTTATACTAAAACAGAAGATGGCAATTCAAGTAGTTCCTTGTTATAAAATGAAAAAAAAAAGAGGACTGAACTAGAAGAAGTATAATATTTCAAGCAAATACATTTCTGCTTAGAATTCAGAATTTCTACATGTGAATGGAAAAAATAGCTTTTTTATCCCCTTTCACTGCAGATTATTATACCAATTTCCCTGTACTGAATAGGTAATTGTTCTGATAGATAATGAGACTATATTCTGGTAACATCAGCAGATTTTTGTGAAGTCTGAAATCCTGATAACCAGGACAGTTATCTCATATTGCATGTATTTTTGAAAAATGGAAAGTTTTCTTCAAATGCTGGCTGCCTTGTGGCTTTGAATCCATAAATGAAGCTGTTTATGCAGCTGTTAATACCTATGAGTAGTTTTCGATAGCTATAGATGATACTACGTGAAGAAACAATTCTGTCCTTAAAATGTGACTCTAATAATCACTTTATCTAAGTCTATATTTACTGTTTCCTGTTTAATACTTACTGAATTTATCCACTTTTCAGCTGAAAACTTTCAGTTTTCCAAACTAAAAACTCCCTAAGATCTCCACGAGCTCTTTTGATTTCACGCATCATCACTGACAATAATGATAACACAAGCCAAATTATACTGCTAACTCTATCTCTGTAACATCAACTGTGGTTAGAATATGCCTTCAGCAACATCTGAAAAACCACATTGGTTTGCAGTGTGCTTGTTAGGCACATGAGATGGTAAGCTTGACTTGACTGCCAGATCTTTGTGGATTTGAAACTGAAAACCACCTCAGTTTGCCAACTGAGCAAATAGTCTAATAGATGAGATGTAATGAACCTGCATCCGTGAATTCTGTAGCTGCTCAGGAAATTTTGGCAGTCAAACCCCCACTCCAAGTTTGACTTTCATAGCAGATGATATTAAAAGCATGACATGCATTTTGGTCAGGGTTTTTTTAATGTTGAAAGCAAACAGTTTGGAGATCTTTTGTAATGATTTGATACAGGAATATAACAAAATCTCTCTAGAGAATACTTTCATCATATTTATTCTTATGTCCTTCTTGTTCTTCTTACAAGCTTTCTTTAAATGTCACTGCATGTTGCTTTTTAGGTTCTTTTTATATGCCAGTCAATCAAGCAATAGTTCATTTAATTCATGAGAATTAACTTGAATTTCAGGTCAGGTAATACCAGTCCAGTCAGCCAGAGCTACACATTATGATCTCAGGGGCACTAAGGGATTTCTTTTTGTGACTTTCTTCTTCTTTAAAAGGTCTGGCAGCATGCTAAACCAAAGGTTTTCACTTTCAGTCCAATGAAGTCTTTGGATGTTATTCCAGGATTTCCTGTGTGCACTACATGGCAAGAGATAAAGTCTGTAAATTGTATTCAGTTAAACAGATCGTCTAAATAAGAACATGAAAATAAGTGTTTGGCATGTATTTGTACAACAATCACTGCAGCCTAGTCAATCATTCTAGTTAATAAGCACCACAGATTTTGCTGTATATTTAGGGTGGTTCATGATGTATTTCAGTATCCCAAAAATCTGTAAAAGAAAGTACCAACCAAGAAAAAAAATTATTTCTATAGGTGGAAGTTTTTTGTTTGCCTTTAAAGGTGCAGTCATTATCATTTACCCTGACATTTTGTGTTCAAACACTGGCAGGGTCAAGCTTAAACAATGGGAAAACTGGTTGTAAAGGCTTCCCATTGCCATGTTTCCCCTTAATGTGAAAAGTGAACTACTACAAATGGGTGACTTGCAAGTTGCTTGTTAGGGCAGTAACTCTTGCTGACAAATGAGCTCTGAGCTGGATGGGGAGGAAGAAAGGGGAAGTTCCCTGATCTCTTTTGTCTCAGTACAATGTGCTGGATTTAATAGAGGCTGGAATGGCTGAGCAGAACACTGCTGGTTTTTTGGAAAAAAAAAAAAAAAAAGTAGTAGTTTATTTCTAGCAGAGTTGAGCCAAAACAAAATATAGTATTTCTCCTACTTTTTTTTCTTCTTCCAGAGCAACATTAAAAAGCAGATAGCCATCACTACATAGAGTTTATCATTTTCCACCTGCATGGATGCTTTCTCTTGGGCTGTCCTGTTGTAATCCTACCTTTTGTCTGCCAAGTGGAACTAAGTTAGAATACTTTTCTGCTGATTTGGCAGGATTAAGAAATAAATTAAAGCACGCTGACTGCCTGGAAATCTTGTTTTACCAGCTGCTTGCAAAAATCTACTAATGATTACATTTTAAGTCCTGTTAGCACTTTGGGTTCAGCAGGTTAAGCCTACTGGACCTAGTGGCATCGGAGTCATGTGTCTCCTGTATCTGAGACATCAATGTTTTATAGCAGGTTGGCTTAGCAATAAACAGTTAAAAAAGAACATCACTTTACACCTAGTTCTATTAAACACACAGTACTACCTTGTCGATGTGTCTAAAGGCTAAGTAGTCCCTCTGGCAGCCATGGTCACTTCCCGCCAAGCTCGAGCTGTCATGTGAGCTCATATAAATCTGTTCCACTTGTGGAAAATGAAAATATCAAGAACCATGAGAACATAAAATGTACTTAGGAAATCATTTTGCCATCCATGAGGGGTTGCTTCATTAAATTCAAACATATCTGTGCACACATTTCACTTAAAATCAGCTTAAGGATACGATGATTTTAAAAGGTAGTAAAGAAAATAAAGCAAATATGATGACCAGAGATCCCTAAAAGTATTTTTCTCCATTATTTTGCCACAGACTCCATTTTGGCTGGAACATTACCTCACATGTGTGAAGTGCTGGGAATGGGATGTGGTATTTGATAAAGTAAAAGTAGATGGTGTTTTGTTCATGAGGAATCAAAATTAAAAACAAGACAGCTAATTTTATTGGAAAATTTGGTGCAAAAATTAATTTCTTTAATCTAAGCAAATTTACATGAGCTTACTCAGACCCCAAGTTCAAAGTCTGTCTTGGATGAATCCACACTCAAATTCTTAGACTGTAATGTTTGATTAGGACTGGACAAATTAGATATAGTTTGTGCTGGAAAATCTGTTTTCTTTCAAAGCAGCTTTGTCAAAATCAATCAGTAACTGCAATATCTTTTCTTTATGAAATAAACCCAACTCTTTCGTTGGAACTCTTAAATATCTGATTTTTATAAGCAGGATCAGGTTGGGTATTTTTGAGAAAATTGAGTAACCTTTGCCAAAAACATTTCCTGATGGCTTAGCCTTTCAGAATATTTTAGGCATTCCTTCAGGTTTTAGATACCCCATGGCTTACTGAGGCCCACACTGATGATTATCAGTTGAATGGACCTGTCAGGAGAGATTTTGACCCATGGAAACAAGGACTTCCTAGGGAATAGATAACAAAACCCAAAGGTTCATCCAGTCATCTCTGTTTCTGTAGCTTACAGTAAACAAAGGAGCAATGTGGGCTGGCTGATTAGTACCTCTTTTCTTCCATTTTTTTCCATTTGAATTACTTATGGAGGGCTGGGTTGATAATCTGGTTGGCCTTCTGTAATTAGAATGCTTTTCTCTAGATCAGAAGTGAGATGTCTTAATTTGCTGCCAGGATTAAATGACAGCCATTCCTGCTGATAACTTTCTACCAGCGCAGCAAATGACTGCTTTGATTGATTTACTGATCTGGGACCTGGTGAAGCAAAGGATTATAGAATGAAAATATTCAGTGGATAAAACAGGTCCCACATCACCAAGAAAAATACCAATAATCCAGGGTTTTTTCTCCACATTTTACATGGAGCTATATCATTGATTTAAGAGCATTCTCTACAAACTGCTGCACTAGCTGTAGTAGTTTTCTGTAACACTTTTCTGTAACAACCTTCTATTGCTGCAGCCCCATATTTCAGTAGCCCAGCACACTTCAGTAATGATGGTTGCCTGGTAATACTTTCTCAAAACCTCTTTATTAATAACAACAAACAGGGGTTTCTTACAGATGACTTGTAAGAAACCCAATAGGGATGATGTATTAAAAGAAACCGAAACCTTTCACTGTAAATATTAGCTCAGAAGTTTGAGTCTACAAAAAAGGATTTTCTGAATCTGAACTTGGCCAAATATAAGTAAAGATTATTAAACTATTGAATTTTGTCAGTGTGTGGTTATATGCAAACATGGAGATTTCATTTTGGCCTGATACCGAATTCTCAAGCTTGCTGGAATTGCCTTATGCAGTGTTAATAAGTTTCTCTCCTAGAAAATGAAGTAGTACCCTCTGTAATCCAGTATAAAATAAACCAGTCCCTATATTCAGTATGTTGTATGGTCTTTCTCCAAATGTGAAGGGAAGTCATAGTTTCATATCCTACTTACATTCAATACTTGGACACCTTAAAAAAATTTAAATCCATTTTGCATTTTCACATCTTTTCCAAATGTGTTAATCCTGTGAGCTTCTCTCCTGTAAATAGGTGAAATTAACTCCTCTGGGTTATGTTCAAGAGTAGCTTTGGGATTTCTATATGATTCCTTTTAAATACTACTAAAAAAATAATAAAATACAGTGGTGTTGAGAAAAATATTTCCTGTAGCAGCAGGATATGGCTTTTTTTAAAAAATGCAAGTCCCAAGTTGGGCTGGAGTCTATGAAAATCAAAGGCATTTTTTTAAAAGATAGAAGACCATATAGATTTGGCATAGTGACAAAATCTCACTTATGGAATCCATTCAGTGTCTTAGCCACAAAAACTGCAGAAAGAACACCAAGATTTTTAGCTTCCAGAATACTGTATTTCTTTCTCTATTCTCCCTTCTCTGTACTCATTTCCTGAAATCTGGCTCATTAAGAAAAGGAAATGGTATTTTTTAAAGAACAAATAATTAACTGTTCCTGAAATTTTATCCCATGGGTCGTCCCACTATCTTTGACATACCTACAGTACCATAACTTCATCTGAAGAACTGATTTCATGAGTTTGATCTTGTTATATAAAGTATATTTCCAAAAGAAAAATATCCTTTTTTTTTCTTTTATATAGCAGATGTGTTTTTACCCTTTCATTTTAAAAGACATATATTAGGTAATTGAATATTTTCTAAAGAGTTAGATTTTTAAAGTCAGTCAGGGATTACCCTAAATAATGAATAAACAAACAGAAAAAAAGCCTCCAAATGCTTGCATGTCATTATGTTTTTGAGAGGTTTTAGTGAGTGGATATGAACAACCACAGAAGCATTTTAAGAGTAAGAAAATGAAAATAAAGACCTAATGACCCTTTATATTCAGTATATTTTGCTCATTTACTGACTTATTCCTTTAGATTTTTTGTTTATAGTCAGGCAGCTTCAAACCACTTGCCTCTTCCGTTTTCAGCTGGAAGCACTGGGAACTCTGTAAACATCAGCAGGCTTCAGCTCCACAAGTTTTTGAAGCCAAAATAAAGTGGAATGGCACCCTTCCACCATTCTGTGAGGCTTCCTCCTTTCCTTTTGCCAAGGACTGGCACCATGGCTTCTTTTCAGGGCAGGATCAGCCCTTCTTAGCTTCAGGGGTCTCTGAGAGAACACTGTGAGCCTCTCGCCCATATTACTGCTTCTTTGTCCCAGGTGCTAAGCAAAAACATGCATGGGCATATACAACACAAACCTCCCACCATCTAATTTCACTTGCAGTGTAGAAACCTGAAGGTGGGGAAGGGATAAGCAATCAGATCTTGGAAGCAGTTGCTCCAAATTGCACAAGAAGCTTTCCTTGAACTTGGAAATGTCAGTTGTTCACCACTGCCAGCTTATTCCTTTCCCACTGCCTGATGGATAACGCTAGATGGCTGACCAGACTAATCAAATACAAATGCTTCCAAAGAGGGTAACAAGAACTTGTGCGAGATGCAATTGTGAAGTTGAATGTTGATGGCAAAAGTTTCTTTTCAGTTGCATAGTTTTTCATTTTTAGCACTTGATTTCTGAAGCAGTACAGTGTGCAGCAGAACATGAAGGCAAAGGACAACACTGTCAACAGATGCTGTACAAAAGTCCTTCTAGTCCCTGAATAAAAAATGATACTGTCTTGGTTATTGTTGTTAAGGGCGTACATAGAAAATTGAGCCTATAAATGAGTAGTTCAGAGAACATTGGGACCAAAGAGGCCTGATTTCCTGTAAATCCTCGTGTTAAGTTTTATAGATTTTTGTCCTTCAGTTTTTCAGGTCGTTGGAGCACGTATGTGGGCTCTCTTCCATGTGGATTCTCTGGTGTCTAACAACATTTGAGCTCACATTACTCTCCATCCCTCACTGGTGGCATTAATAGGGTTTCACTCCTCTGCCTGCTGCATGCTTTCAAAAAAGTGGCTGGAATCTGAGACTCTGAAACCTCCACAAGTGTGGTTGAAATTGTGCTTCTTAACACAAGGTTTGAATTTGTCCACGAACAGAGTAGTTTTAACTGGGCAAGGGAGCTATAATTCCACTGACTCCAGTGTGGTTGCTGAAAGGGCCAGGAAGTAAAATTGTACGTATGTGAAAAATCTCAGGATTTTAGGAAACGTTCCTTCCAAGTTGCATTAATAAGCAAAAAACACTGAAACAATTTCACAGAAGAGAAATTCTATGTTTTGTTACAAAACAAAAATATTTTAAAAATAAATAAATAAAAGGTACCTCTGAAGCTCTTAGTGGTAGGAGTGTGATCAAATGGGAATCTGGAGGCTCTGATAATCCTAGCTCCTACTCATCTGACCAGGGAACCTGACAGGAGCAAGGTACCTTACACAAGTTGGCCACAACTCTGAAGAGTTTGCATTTTTCAGCAGGGTCCAGCAGTTCCTCCTAATTCACATAGTATATTTATGAGTAATGTCAGACCCCAAACAGTGCTAGACCCTGTTTGGCGTCTCACATGGTAACTTAACAAACAGGGGAAAAATGTATGATAACAGAATACTAATATTAACTTTGTAGGAGAGAAAAAGATCTGTTGCACATTGATCTCATTAAGTAAATTATTTACTTGAATTTCCTCTTGCTTTGCAACTTGCTTGAGAACATATTCGATCTCAGCTATCTAAGGCCTGCATAATTTCATCTGGTTCTCTGCCAGCTATGACACAGCCATTTAACTTTGTCACTTTTCTTGGCCACCTTCATTCAGTGCTTGTTGTTGGCTTCTGTTTCTATGGAAGGACAGTATTCTCCTAAGATACCAAGGACGTGGCCAACAGGAAACAGGGAGGTCTCATCTGGCTCTGCTTAAAACTCGCTAATCATTGAAAATTTGTTCTGAGGTTGAAAAAGACAGCAATAGCTTTCTGTTCTTCTTTTAAGATGTGTTTTTATGTATCCCAAGGGCTAAAAAAAAATCAGGAAAAATAACAGAAACTGCATAACTGCGGATAAATCAGACTTGATTAAGTTTGGTTATCTTAATTCCTGTCTTCAACCGGTTGGACATGAGAAGATCTGTTACCAGTTTTCTTGTAATTTGGAGCTGCTAGCAACAAAATGTAGTGCAACTGAATGACGAAAGAAATTTCTCAAGGAGCATATTTAGCACAAAAAGTAATTAACAAAATAACTTAATTGTGACATTGAAACTGCTGTTTAGTACTTCACATTCTCATGTTTAATTCCCATGATTATATAAATGTCCATTTAAAATTTTTTGAAGATATAGTAAGAATCGCAGGTCCACAGGGAGGGACACACATGCAGTGCATATGTGATTTCAGTATTGTGATTTCAGTCCAGCTCTTTAATTGCTAAGATTCTGACATCATGATATAGTACAGACATAATCAACATACATTAGAGTCACTTTGGATATCGGAACATGAAGCTGTGGGACGCCAGAAGTTTAACAAATTACCTGATATCTACTAATTTATCACTCGTGCGTGTTATTGGATTACAAAGAGAAACAGACCTGACTACTGATTTGAGAATCAATAACGGTTTCTAAAACAGCTGATGAAATTACTTTAGTACCTGTCTACTTATCTTGTTTATGACACTGAGTAAAATTAGCTCCTGATAATAGAAGGAGCCTGACAACCCATGGTTTGTGAAGACTGCTCTATCTGCTTTTGCTAGGTAAAAAATAAGAGTATTATGCAAAATGACATTTTTATCACCAAAAGGAGATTTTTATGACTTGTAAATATTCTACATTGAACAGAGGTCACATCTCTACTGACAAATATATTTAAACAGTAAAAACACTTAATTAGATTTTAAAGTACCTATATTTATCTAGCAGAGAGAACTGATTACAGGGAGATCAATAGGCAGCACCATTCTCTGCAGCAACCTAAATGCAGCTGGGCCAATGGGAGCCTGGAATGAGCCAGGAATGTACCTTGAAGCCAACTCCTTCGCTGCTGGAGATTGCTGTCTCATATCTAGCATTGACTGAAGATCTGTCTATGTATTAACTATGCCATTATTTATTACAAACCATCAGTTCAGGGGTAAGCCCAGTATTTGAAATGATCAGCGTGAAGAGAAACTAATTACAACTGCAGCTGTAGGGAGGCTGCTATAAGGGGGGCAAATGGACTACCCCATTAATGGAGGGACATAAAGAAGCACACTGCTGCCATGGGTCCCTGAGAGCTTGGACCTGCTTGGAGCTGGGTGCTCTCCAGTGTCACTGGGGGCACCAGTCACAAGATAGAGATGGGGGGCAGAACTTGATAGAGGCTGGCATGCTGGGAAGCAGGGTCTTTTGAAAAGTTGCAGGGGACATCTCTTGACCTCTACCCTCCCTGCACTTTGGGCTTACTGTCATTGTCAACAGCACTACAGACCTCAGGTCTCTGTGCTGAAAGGGTAAGGTCTTTCCCTCTGCCCTTGTTTAGTACCTTCATACACTAGCCATAATTTCACCCCATACGTGTTGATTTCAGAAATTAAAAGCTGTGATATATATGCTTCAAAGTAAAAGTGTATTTTTTTTGCAGCCTCTACTGTTGCTACATCAGCTGGCTCAGCCTTGGGCTGTGTAGCCCCCAAATGCACACTGCTGCCTTCTGTATCACTCCAGCCTAAAGCATTAAAGAGATCCACTTATAACTTCTTATCAGCACAGCATGAAGACAGGAAGAAAATCACTTTTAAGAAACAGCATGCCTTTTAAAATAATCAGCTCAAACTTCTGGTTCAGATTAAGCACAATAAAGCTTGGGTTGCACCCGTACTATATCCTTTGGGGAAGAAAACACCACAGAGGCGTTGTTCATAAGAATGGATTAGGCTTGCAGAGATCAGTAACTAGTATAATCTGGAACCTCAATTCAGATGCTTTGTTTTTTAAAAATAGGGTTCACTGGGGCAAATTTATGCCAGATGTAACAACTATGGCCAGCAAAACTAATTATTTCTATTTAAAAATTCCATTGCTAACACAAATGTTGCCTGGAATGGTGTGGGTTCATATTTTCAGCATATGAAAGGGCTCTGCAACTGCTGACATCTCTGGAAGCAGTTCAACCAGTAAAGCCAGGAGTCCTCTGTGGAAACAAAAGCCCTGTGATTCTTTTATGAAGTGTATCGTGTTTTCCTCAGTGTGTGCTAGATACAGTCAGGAGTCATGAATGTGGGAGAACATCCATTGGTGAGTCTGTCATCAACTCTTTAAGCCGTGTACAACATATGAAATATAACATGTATGTGTTTATAATGTATACATTTTCATGGGAATGTTATATTATACATAACATTCCCATAAAAATGTAAATTACAGTGGAAATAAAGTATTCCCTTTCTCCATAAAATTTTTCCAAATATTCTTTAGTCATGCTTGTGCATGTGCATGTGCATGTGCATGTGCATGTGTGTGTTCACAGCACATGCAAGTACAAATTTATGGGAGGGAAGAAGTACTGTGGTGTTTTATACTCTGTACATTAATTCTGGCTTCCATTCCCATACCACACAATAGTATACTGTGGGTTATAAAATTCCTTCTTCTCTCTCTCCCTAGTTTATATCAAGGCTATTCCTTGAGTACAGAAGAAGACAACTTCTTGACTTTTGACCACGCAGTATACAGCATTTCAAGGTATAATTAAAAATGTATAATTAAAAATTGCACTTACAGGTCAGGTATTAATATGAACTTCCGAAAGTTTAACTGAAATTGCATTTGGAGATGGTGTGAGCTATCTTTCAGTTACAGAGTGATTAGACTGGATAAACTTTACTGATGGAAATCTAAACACATGAGCTGAAGTTAGTAGACTTATAGATTTAAGCCCAGGGACCCATCCTAGTCCAACAATTTAGGCTTGTTTAGGGACACTTGAACTTGTTATGGTCGGTTGGGTGCCAGGTTTTCTTAAACTGTTTTCTCAGCTGTATTTTACATTGAGGTAGGTCTCCAAAACCATCAGGAATTTGTGTGTTTTTCACTTATATACCCATTATCAGGGGTGAATAAAAGTTATGAAGAACATCAGAACTGAAGATCCAGAGTTTGTTTTTTAAAAAATCTTCAATAAAATCCATAGTTTTATAATACTGTTACACAGGAAACAAAAAAAAAAAAAAAAAAAAAAAGGAGAATCTGAGACCCATGAGTGGGCAGCTGGGTGAGTAATTTTCTTTAGTCTACCTCCTGTAATGTTTCACGAGTGGGGACTTCTGTTTAGTCCTGTTGACAGATATCTGCAGTGGAAGAGATACTGTGTGCGTGGCCAGAATATAAATAAGAAAAACTGATTCCAGCTCTATTGTCACTTCCCTCAAATGCATTTGGACAATGCTTAGAAAAGTTCTTATCTGATTTATGAGATGTTTTCTCTCAAGTCAACAAGATGATGTCACAATATTAAGAAATCTTTTGCTGATCTGCCAACAAAATTATTAATGCCCCATGATTTCAGACCTTCAATGGAAGTTTTATTTCCATTTACTGCCATTTAATTTAAAATCTTGCCAGACTGGTAAGTCAGTATATGCCTTGCAGTCCATATTGCGGTTCCCACAGGGAACAGTCTGTCACTGTCAACCTGAGAGCAACACCTCAGGTTGTGCTGATACAGCTTCACTGGCAGCAAATCATAAACTAACTGAAGAGGTTGGACCACCAGAGGAATGATGAATAGTCCTCAGAATAACCTCGTTACCTCCCTTTAGAAAAGATGATGAGGGATCAAGGCAAGGTGCATTTTGTTTGCATTCTTTTCTTGACCTACCATGACCCAACTGAGGCTGATTTTACCTGAGAACAAACAATACTACTCAGAACTCTTATGAAATGGCCTTGATCAGGAAAGGATACTCTGAAATACACAGTTGCACATTGCAAAACAGCCCCACTCAGCATCTGTAATGTTTTCCAAATGGAAGAGTTAATTAAGGAGTCTATATCAGCTGACTGTAAAAATTACGGTGGTCTTATATTACCAACTTTTATTTTTCCAGTCAGTTGCTCACATTAAGAAGTGAGACTCTCTATCCACATCTGAAATCAAATTCAGAATTCCCCCCAAACTCAAGGATTTTTGACGAAGATATTTCAGCTCTTGTTCAGAAAAATCATAGATTTGGATATCATTAAATAAACCAGAAGACCTTGTATGCCTCAAATAATTCCTTTCTGCACAATCTCAGTTCTTGAAGCATATAGAACATCCTACAGCCGTGTGATTTTTATGAGATGGCTTGTCTTTGTGCATTGCACCTTAGCTTTCTAAGTTTTATTGACCAGGGAGACAGAAAAATATTATGGACACTGAAGAGAGTGTGGCCAAGAACACACAGAGGATATTCTCCTGTAATGGCACTCTGACCTTTCTTGTTTGCTTTTCTTTTCATGCAGATGAAGCATCAGCCAAAAACTCTCTGAGGACTCCTGAAAAAAATGGAACTACTGGTCTTATCTGAGTGGTTGTTTTGGTGGGGAACAACGATGCAAAAGCTATTGTGAGGTTATTGCAGATGATTTCTTGATTAACTGAGTAATTTTGCTAAATGGTCCAATAGCAAATGCTTTGCCTTAGCATGAATAACTCAATTGAAGGATTTCAGGCCATGCAGAGATGATTTATCTGGAAAAAATTAGGAGTCATTTTAATCCAATCATATTTGAATAACTAGTGAATAAAAAGGAAATCTCTTTGCCCCCCTCTTCTTTCCATTTAAATCCTTATTTAACTCCTGCTGATATGTTTATTCCTGATGCATGCGTAGCTTTCATAGGCTGACAGATTTCTTCAACCATGGCCTTTCAGGGCAACACCCAGCAAATACACAGAGACTACGGTTCAAAACTCTTCAGAGCACTTCATACGTGAAATAATGTGGAATAGTTAGTCTTTGTTAGAGTAACAAAAGGATATGATAAAGCTATTGAATGCACTAAGATAATCAAAACAGTTTTTGAAGCTGATTTTAATGGATTCTACTGTTTCAAAGAGTGAAGATTTATGGGAGTACCCAACAGCAAACATTTCTTCTGTAGAACACTTTTAGATACCAAACATTCTACGCATTTTCCTGAAAAAGGAAAAAAAAAAATCTAATTCTCTTCTCATTTCCACCACCTTTTTCCAAGTTGAATATATTCCTTTTATAGTATCATCTCCATTTAAATAACTGTTACTGACAGAAAAATCTGATCTACAGTCTCTGTGTGGACTTCTGCTTCTTACAATAAGGGAGGCCAATGCAAAGCTGAAATCTGCAGTGCTTGGATCAAAAAAATTCCCTCATCAGAAGCCTGGGGAGACAACCCTTTTTTTTTTAACTCAGGGACAGGCTGCAAAGCCTAAACCTGTTCAAATCTCCTTTTTACAGGACTGAAGTGTTGGCCACTAACATTCTCAAACAGGCTTTATACTTTTCTCTTGTCTCAATGCACACACACACCCAGGGCAACTCCATTCAAACCTCAGAGAACTTCTGTGCCAAACTTTGATTAAGTTCACCTGAACTACATAGTCCAAAGTATGGCCTCTCCTAAGAACTCTCTAGAAACCCTTCTATAGTTGAAGTGTACCAAGAGTTTTCCAAGCACTTGCTGCAAGTCTCCAGGCACTGAAGTGGAATCTAGAGAAGCACAACTTGGCAGAATTGATCTCCAAAGACATCTCTCACTACAGCTCGGGTGACCTAAAAACTGTTTTTAATGTGACACTTTATTTAAGCTGTGGTAACTTTATAAATGTTGCAGACTAGAAACATTATTAGTAAGAGCAGTTATTCCTGAAAGAAACCAGAAGGTACCACTCCTGTTAAATTTCTAATTGGCATATTCAGAAGGTTTGTCTAAACTGGAGAAAGTGCATTAGCTGCTTTTGTCATTAATAAATAATTCAAGGTCAGATCTAAAGTCTATTAAAAATTTATGGAAAAGCCTCCCAGTGATTTCAGTAAGCTTTGGATAAGGGCCTATGCATCTATATTTTTTCCTCAAAACGTTTTCAGTTCAAAGGTATGATGTGTCATTGTCCATATTATTTTAGTGCATCATAAAAGTATATCATCATCACAGAAATTTTAGCAGCTGAAGGTAAGCATGGAAGAACCCTTTCATGCAGTACAGGGGCAGAAAAAAGGAAAATGATCCAGCTAGACTCACTGTAAAGTTCCAACATGTTCTCTCACTATAGGAATGGTACTGTCAATTTAAAATTATAATTGCTGATGGGATTTATGCCAGCACTTGACCCAGATAGTGAGCTGAGCACCAACTGAAATGGGGATGTAAACCTTAATAAGAATTGAAAGAACAGAACTGTTACAGGGAATTCCCCACGGAGCCCTTGAACAGTAGACAGTGTTATCTTTGCAGCTGTGCGTAGGAAGAAAGCTTCAACAGTTCTCCAGGCTTCAGTGTGCACACAATGGTGTATTTCAGATGAATGCATTTTTCTGTTATGGTCTACCACTAACATGGATCTGTGCTTACATCTGGTGTATCTGTCCCTTTCATTTTTTTACAGTTCATGGGAAGCCTACTTAGTAACAAAGATGTTATCTTTGAATTTATTTTTTCCTTTCTAAGGAACATTACAGTTATGTCTTCATATACACACAAACAGCATGGTTTTCCACTTAAATGTGCTCTTCCAATGAATAGCGGTATCTAAAAGACTTTCTCAAATATAGGTTGTGTGCTCCGTTCAATTCTTTCTCCAGTATACCCACTGGTATATAAATTGATAGTCTCCATCACTTTGTAAAATTTTAAAGACTGAAGCATCCTATAAGTTAAAATTATTAGATATCGGAATATAAGTAACAAATGTTATTAATTAGGTGTATTATATAGCACAAAAAATGCCTTAGTGGGAGGCAACTGAATAGCTTTGATTAGTAAGAGACTGAGTACCAGATACAGCCTGGCTGTTTTCCACCACTGCAGAAGCACAAAGAAGTCATAAACTGAGGTTAACCAATGATTTAAATTGGTTTGTAGCTGTTTCGCATCACTAGAGCTCCACAAAGGATCCAAGATACACTAGTGAGTCTAACCCAAAATCTCTAAATAACACTTCAGAAAAATGTTTAAAACCTGATGTTAATACACTCTCATTAATAAGCAGCTTTGCTAACATAACTATCAATTTTACATCATATATAAATTTGTTAGTACTGAATTTAAAGTCTGTCAAGTTGGAAGTCTTTATACACTACTTACTTTTGGTGATACATGAAAGGTAGTTTCTATATTGCTATTTTCTTTTTTTAAAGAAAATATATGGGTTATCTTAAAAATATGATGGAAATGTTAATGAATAGCTAATTAACTTGGAATAAGAATGTGAAAGATAGCCTGGTTGGTATCCTGTAGATAAAGTCCCTGGATATTGTGAATACTTCTTTGGGCAGAACCTGTCAAATCACCACTTTATGGTGGGTAAATATTCTAGATTTCCTGAGCTGCATGCAGCACCAATCTGAAGCACAGGAGGAACAGCCTGGCTATCTCTGTATGCCCTCCACTCTGATTATGGCTGCTATCCAGTTATATCCTCAAGATAAATTAGAACAGCTTTACTACTGCTTTATCTCAGAAAGTCCCTCAAGGGCCTGTTGTGCTCGTCAAAATTCACCAGAGCTCCAAATCCTACTTATCTCAGTGAAGACGAGGGTGGGCTGATAGGAGGGCAGCTACACCATCTTCCTGTTAACTGGAGATTTCCTCCATCTATTAGCACGGGCAAGGAAGACTGAGTGGAGCTGTGATAAACTGTATTCAAGGATACAAAAAGTTGTTGCGAACAGGAAGGGAACAAGCTAATTCCCGTAATAAAGGCAGATAGGAGAAGAAAATAATGTGTTCAAGTAGAAGTATCAAATACTGTGGTAAGAAAGATTAGAGCAATATTTTGGGACATCATGTTCACTGACAGAAGTCAAGCGCAGGAAAAGATTTCTTAAGACAATTGTGGAGAATCTTCATGGAGGTCTTCAAAGGCAGGTAAGTAAAACCTCTGTGTAGAGTGAGATGGGCATGCTTTATCTTCCCTCACGGTTCCTGACAGGTCTATTTTTGTTGCAGTCCCTTATCACCAGAGGAGGTGTGCTTACATTTAGCTAGAGATCAGTGACCCTATCTACTGGCAGTTTGTTGGGTAAGTCACCAGAATTAACCTAGCTAATCTTTGATTTGCAATTACCCTGTGGCTGCAACTGCCAGAAGTTGCACAACTTTCTATGGACAAAAGACCATACCCTGTCAACAAATTCAACCTTTATTTGTTGTCCCTTTGACAGGACATCTATCACATCAACAATTTAAACTGTCCTTCATGGACATTCTTACAACAATACTATACTGAAAAAAGATCACCAGAGTCCTGATTCGATCAGGAAAATAATTACATTTGTGGAAATATTTTCATATAGAGCCCAAAAATTGCAGTGAGAGTGGACTTGAGTCTTGAGACTTGGTTCTGAATGGAAAGGCTTAAATTTGGAAAGTCTTCTCTTACAGACCTACCAGGCGGGTTTGGAAAGCTTTCAGTACTTGGTAAAACCAAAGTACTAGTATTAGGTAAAGGGGACCAGGAGAACACAGCCCATGTTATTTATTCACACATGTGCCTATAAAGAAAAAAAATTAAAGGACCACCAAGCAACTTGGGAATTGAATGGATTCCTCCTCAGTGCTGGTAGAAACATCAGCTGGGATGGAGACCTGGAGATCCCATGCTTATAGGAAGGGATTTGTTTGCTTTCTAATCAGGGCTGCTTGGACTTTGTTTCTTCTTAGTGGACATCTGGTCACGGGTGTTGTTATTATTCAAATCCAAATGTGAATAACATCTGATAATTAAAAATTTTGAGATAAATTCCAGCTTTTGGGTGTGTGTACATCTGGTCCCAGATATGAAATGTATTTCTTATTCATAAATTCCAAAATTATTAACAGAATTGCAAGTAAAAAAATATTTGAAATGTATTAATTTTCTCAATGCCACTAACTACAAAGCAAATGTACCTGTTTGTAGGCAAGGATAACAGAAGCAACAGTAAAAAGTGAGGTTGAGCCTCAGATATCTGAGTGTAGACATTTTGTAACTGATGAAGCCACTGCAGTGAATGGCAATAAGCAGGGAAATGCTCTTTTCCTTTAATCAAATGTTCAGGTCAATGAATCAGGCCAAGTGAGGTGGGATTTCTTCTAACCAAGGGCCCTGCCCGCACCATCACTTTTTCCTCCCCACCACCCACTGAGTTTTAACTTTCCACGTTCTCCAGCTGCCAGCTGCCATAGCTAACCTTCCCGGAAGCTGAGTCCCTCAGTTAGCCCGTGGCTGCTGTCCATCACTGGCTTTGGAGCAAGTGTTCCAAACTTTTTCCCAAACATGGATCTCCTGCGCGGTACAGAGCAAAAGTTGCTGCTAGCCAGGACATCAGGATGTCTTTTTTGGCTGCCTGTCGCGCTGGTGAATTCATTCGCCGGCTGCCCTTGGGAACCTTGATAACGATCCCCATGGGCTTTCTATGCTTAGCAGGAAAGCAGAGCTGAACAAGTGCAGACCTCCCTGCTGCTGAGCTCGGACAATAGGGCTGCTCATAATACCAGCAGATGTTTTTGCTTTTTAGGCCATGCAGGGCAAATTTATTTTCCTCTCAGGAGCAAATGCAAGCATAGCCAAGACTAAGAAATTCCGAGCTAGCTTCTGGAAACCCACTATTGACTTATGCTGCAAAGCAGTACTTACACTTCTGGTCCACCAGTAATGGGGGTCTTCTGGTTAGTGCACAGAACTGCTGGCTTAACATAAAATGATGTGCCTTAAGCATCAAAACTGGGCTTAGTTTTATACCCTGCTCTGCTAAAACGTGGTGTCCAAGGTAATTTCTCTGCTTTGTCTATTGTGTTTGTAATGACACTGTGTTCTCTTCACCTTTAGGCATTGAGGTGTGAAAGCCATAGCACTCAGAAGTCGTCATTAACATCATACGGACACAACTAATCTATATATTTTTTTTTTAAGTTTATAAAAAACTTCAGCACTATATAAACTATTTTTGGTCTTTCTTCTACTTCTTTGTGCTCATAAAAGCTCTAAAATTAAAGCAGAAAGAAACAGGGAAACACATTAAACTGCTTAAAAGTTTTAGTTTGCAAAAACTTCTATCTGAATTTCTTGTTTGGATTCAAAGAGGCAAAACATAACACTTTGATGTTCTTCATGTGCCTGCTAAAAGAGAGAAAGAGACCCACCAATAGGAAGAAGTTGGCATGAAGCCCTCTTTGACACAGCAAGCACAATGTAAAGGATTAAAGGTCTAATCTAGAAGATATATTGCACACTAAACAGCAGAACCATTTAGGAGAACATTAAATGGCACTTAAGCTAAACAGTTGTCCTTGGGAACTGCAGTTTATATGTGACTGCTTTAATATCCATTTTAAGCTTGCAGGGCTTTGAAAACAAGATGTCATTGTTTTATAAAAACACACACATTTAATCTTCCTTTGCGAGGCTGTTCTTGAAATATCTGGCTGCTGCACTGGCAAAACATTTCAGAGGAAACAAACAGGGCTGGTGTCAAAACTAGTACTGTTGCACTTTGTTTCTGAAGTTATTTGCATGTGCTTGGTGAATTATTTTTTTTTAATCCAAATAAGAAACCACAAACTTTTTCAATGATAAAAGTCCCATTTAATTTTTTTAACAGTATTCCCACTGTTGTATAAGAAAATAATAATAATAATAGTACAGCTTAAGTTATATGAGAACACCAAGAAAGTGGTCAGTTCTACATTCACTTGTATTTTGCGTTCTTCATAAATTAATATTTATGGAACTATTACGAGGCTTCAGCCAAAAATAAAGACCACCCAGAGCAAGGTTTCAATTTTAGTATTCTAGGCACAGGTCATTAAAAAAAAAATCTTACAAAAAAGCCTTCTTCTGTAACATGTACACTACATTGATTTTCATGCACATCACTCAGCAGGCGTGTGAAGCATATTCCATTTCTAAAACATTACAATGCATGCTTTTATAATTCATTTACTATTTCTCTCTAGGGAGAAATCATCCTCTCTACCATGTGGGCCAGAAACAGAAAAGGAAAAAAGGCAGCAGGGAAGGGACTGTGTCTTGCAGAATTATACAGTCTGGTTTAAAATCCTCCTGCTTTTAACTGATGACCTAGAAAATGAAATGGAGATAATTATTTTTAAAAAATTGAAATCATAACTATATATTTGATACCTTCAATATTATTATTATTTCTATCAATAATGATATTATTCCTCAGCATTGTGACTAATCAAGCTAGGATATCCCTTGGATCATGTAATTATCCCCAAAGCTATCTGAACAATAATAGTGTCACTGTGGTCCTCATGGAGAGTTTTGGTTAAATGAGCTAGTGGTCCTCAAACAGTTCCCAGCAGTAGGGCAATCCCAGCTGGTTGTCTTATTAACTACTCCAGAAAGGAGTCCAAAGGTGAAGTAAGTGAAGAGAGCAACCATCTCCTGCAGGACTGGAGTGGCCTGAACTCACAGTGGCTCCAGGCTAAGGAGCACTTATAAGGCACTGGGGGAGGGACTACACGGTGACATAGCCATGGAGCAAGCAAATAAAACCCCTCTGTCTCCAAGTAGCTTTGCAATGTATTTGCAACAGAAAAGTTAACAGGTATTCTATAATAACCTCCCGCCGAGCTCCTCAGTATGGAGCCTAAAATGCTTATCATCTTTGTTAGCACAGGATTAACTGCTGGAGTATCTGTGAAGCTGCTCTTCTCAGGTTGGGTAGGAATCCACTTAACTGGTTTTTAATTAAAAGCAGCAGCTGATACATCACGGAAAACATTCTTTGTCTGTGCTTGCCACAGTTCTCTGTCCATATCTGACATCATTAGGTAGATTTGCTGGAACATAGTATTGAGAAACAGCAGTGCTGAGGCAAGCTGAGCACTAAGGCTTCAGCTTGGCTAGGCTACAACAAAACGGTGTTCAGGGATGACATGAAGAATTTACTAGAAAATAGTTTTGTTAGATTCTAATTTTAAGTACTTCTGGTTTGAAATTTGGCAGGGGGCAGGATGGTCCCAGGAGATCATATACTTCAGTCATTCTATCTTTCCCTTGAGAATTCTTTTCAAGATGGTCTATTCTTTTCAGTCCTTCTAACCATGCCAAATCACATCCCATTCCCAAAGCCATAACTTTCCTTTCAAGTAAGACCACTCCAACAGCACAAAAGTTCTGCCCTGACTGTTTGCTTTTCCACCATGCACCACCCAGGCTTGTATCTTAGGCTCCAAGGAGTCTCCTGAGATCTGCCCTGGACCCAGTTATGCCTTATGGAGAGAGCTCAGAGACAGAAAGAAAACTGTGTCCCTAGCAACGGTAATTTTTCTACTTAGAAAAATAGGAAATATGCAAGAGTAGAAATAGCATGTTTTATTAGAATACTTAATATCCTCAGAACAAATGCAAAGTTGCAGGCATGGAAGAAGCCCTTCTTCAGTTCTCAAACAGAAATTACCAATTTCAAAGCAAAGGCCAAATAATTTTTATTTGTTGTGATATCTTAATCTGTAAGACACCTAAAAGAAAATTAGTTTTCTTCCTGTCTAGAGCCACTTGACTACTGTCTCTGTAGTCTTTCCTCTGCTTTGTAGTGTCTGACTGAAAAGCCTCATTGTTAAAGTGAGTCTCAGAACACACAAACAAGTCTTACATGTCCTTCATATGTAAGAAAACTCAGACTTTTCTTTATTTCATCTTTTTTTGCTTTTACTTTCATTAAAATTTTTATGGTTATGAATGTCAATTGTTTGGTATTTTTTGTTACTTTGTAAATGTTCTGCATCAGAGTGATCTTTACCCCGATCAATGACTGAAACAAAAGTTCTAGGGAGAACTAAAGGGCTCCATGGGATAAAAAGAGGAGTTAGGGATAAGGAATTTGTGAGAAGAAAGAAAGGTTGACTTAAACAGGAGAAAAATTATGGCACTTAAATGGAGCTTATTTAAGCAGAGTTCTTCGTTGTAAACAACATAATTTTAGACACTGAATTTTAGAGAAGTTGGACAATCTCAGAACTTTTCCAGATTCAGAATCTGGAATGTCTGTAGTGAGCAGAAAATTCTCCCAACTGCAGTTGGCTGCTCCCACACTGGAACAATGCATACCCACAAATAGCAAGTAACCAAAACACTTTCCATTTCTTAATAGGCTGTCTGCTGTTAATTATTTTAGTTGCTTGCTGGGAACAATGGAGGTGGATTGGAAATGATGGTTCAGAAATTATGAGGAATAAGTAACTATTTTTAATGTTTTGGACTTAACTAGCATATAGCACTTCTCATTAGATCTCAGAACATTTAGAAAAGGGTAACAGTATTACACTCTATTTACAAGCTAGTAGGGAGGGGCTAGGGAGCTAGTACTGTGTTTAACTTTGAACAGGGTGCAGGGATGGCTTTTGCTGCAGCTATTTATAGAGGATTTACATGACTGTAGTGTTTATTGTGTCTTTCAATAAAAAGCAGCTGTAGAAACACACAGCTGGCAAGCTTCAGTACCTGTGAGATGCCGAAGACATTATCCAGAAAGCTGATGCACAGGTACAAGGAGATTCACATGCTCTCTGCACTACTTTAAGTATTGCTTTTCTAACAAAAGTCTGAACTAATTTTAAATGTTTATGTTGTTTATGTTCAAAATTCTCTTCCTCTGCCTGTTTAAAGCCAGATCCTCATCCTGATATAAATCATCTAACCACATTGTTCAAGTTCCTTGGCTAGGTCTTTGCTACATAGTTCTGCAGGCTCTGGCACAGGTATTGTTCCTAGTGAGTCTCTCATCCATATCCTGAAATATTTCTTCAAGGTTAACAGTGCTATTGACCCAGATTTAGCTACACATGTGAGCTAAAGTCCGTGTACTGATTGCACTCTAGCTGACATGAGATCTACTTTCTCATGAGAAAACAGTACCAAAATTGACTCTATGACCCCTTTCAATCCTCTTCCAGACCCATCTTCCTACGAGTTCATGATGACCCTCACTTCTGCACATTAGCAATGTAGGCTCTATACTCTCTCTGTACACATATCATGTAAGAGAGATGGAAAGAAGAAAGGATCAAAGATGTGGCCATGAGCTGAACATCTGCTTCTGCCCATGATCTGTTTTCCTTGACATTTTCTTATCTCACATGCCTTTCATAAACTCCAGGACTTTAAAACCAATCCCTCCTGTTTTCCACTGCATTATCCTGTACTGTGCTAAAAGAATGAATGCAATCTATATGTATCTAGAAATTAAGACCCTATGGAGAGATTTCAAAGGAGATGGGTCTACTGTTACAGCCAAAGGGCTAGAACAACACTGTTTAAATTACTGCCTTAATAAGAAGATGTGGTAAGCTTTATGTCTCTACTTACATTTTTCTTTAGGTTTTTGTAGATAAGTTGGAGGTTAGGACTTTATTCTTTAGGTGAATTTCTTGTGGGAGGCCACATAAAGGTCAGCAAAACTTACCTTATTAAGAAATAAATAAATAAATAAAGGATATAAAGAGTCTGGAGAGGTTTTGATTGAAAAGAACACACTCAATTGCAAAACTACATCATGTCTTTTTATCTGGTAAGATAGTCACTTCTGTGCTCACTGACTATATTTCAAATCCTAACTTAAGATTTCATAGTGAGGCCCATCCAAAAACCATCAGGATCACTTCCACAGTTCTCTGTGAGATTTGTACTGGACTCTGTCCACATATATCTAATTAAAATGGACACTTTTGAGATCATGTCCCTTTCATCCTCTTGCAACAGAAGTTAGGGTTTCTCAGGACAATACAATATCCATTCTCCATCAGCAACACTAAAAGTAGTGGATGCTTAAAAAAAAAGCCAGTCAATACATCAGATTTTGCCATAACTTCACACTGTGTTCAATCCTATTGACGTCAGTTCTGTGCACTGTTTGGCCCTAGATTTTCCCACAATGGTATCCCATTCTTCTTGCATGAGAATATGTCTTGGACAAATTACCATGTCACATGCATTCAAAGGGCCATGATAAACCCTCCATCTTTGCACGGGGCTCCCAATTACATCAAAGGAATTTCTGCATACAAAACAAGGGTAAAATATGCCTCTAATTTAAGGTTAAATTATACCGTTAAGGCATGGGCTAAAATAAGAGGCAGCAAGGAAGCTGAACCACATTAGGGAGCACATCCAAAGCACTGTCTCAGAGAAAATGCAATCCTTTATACTGTGATCATTTGGCTCAAATGAGGAAGAATTTTTGATGCGCCTTTTCAGGGAACAAGCTATCTTCTTTCCTTCCCAGCAGACAGCCCCAGTGGAATACACACAAAGAGGAGAAATTAATGATTTAATATGCTCTTTACCTCTCTTTTCACACTGATTCCAGGCAAAGACTTGTGGGTCCTGATTCCCGCACTTCAGTCATCCACAAAGACTGTGAAAAGACAAGAATATTCTTACACTCTCTTCCTCCTTCCCCTGTATATATACTTCTGTGATTAACAGTTTAGCTTGTGGGGAAAAAAAATCCGAAGTTGGTTTAGCAGTGAATATTCTGATTATATGATTCTGGGATCAAATGGAAAAAAAGTGTCTATGTATGTATGTTCATTGCACATGTAAGTATGATTACAAAAGTCAAGATGAACTATTGTCTGTAAGGGTCTACGATAACAATCGAAGTAGAGCTTGACAACGGCACAGGCCTCCTAACCAGAATAAAATTTGAAATGCAACTTTCATCTGAGAATGTTATGCAAATACAACTGAGAAGGAGATTCTGCAGGGCCAGATACTTGCTGCCACTGTTTAAATATTGTGCGCAAAGTAAAAGTCAAGTCAAAGGTGGTAGAATCAGCTCCCCACACAGTCTTTTATTTTTCTTTTGTTTCATCTTAAATATGTTGTCTATATATCAATATCAGATACCTCAAAAGTTCATCCATGGCATCCTCACAAGTAGCACTATGCCAGGAGCTGCTACCCTTCCGTCAGGGTGCATTTTCTGTAGTAAGGGAAAGGATTGCCACATCCCATGAGATTTTAGAACTATTCATTGTAACTCAGTTTTGCTCATTACTATCCACAGAGCTATCAAAAAATCAGTCATTTGAAAGATTTAGGGTAGAAGATTCTAAACTGTGTTATGGGAGGATTTTACAGAGGATTCAGTGGATTTAAATAATTTATGATTGCATTTGACCTTAATTGAGATATCCCAAGATCATGCATATAAAAAGTGATACCCTTTTCCACAACTTGTGTTTTATTAAAAACTTCTTGTATAGTTCATGACAGTTTTAACTTTTCACAAGACACTCACAAATTAGAATCATCTTCCTTGTGGGCCTGCTAATGGAAATCCCCTCATACAGTTATTAGTCACTGTCTTACAATAGCTTCTTGTTTCTAAGTACTTTGATGTTGTACATAAGAGCCGTGGATCAATTACATTCATTTTTCCCATTACCAGGCAAATATTTGGACATTTTCTGTTGAGTTGATTCAAGGCAGAGCTAAACCAAAGGAGCTGCATACTGTGCAGACATCTCTAACCTTCAGAAGCTGAAGGTTTTGTGACCTGGGAGAATTAATAGATGTTTATTCTAGCAGGGTAAATGGAAAAAGACCATTTCTATTTTAGGGAGATAAATGAAAAGCAGGGAAGATGGGGTTTGTTATGACAAAATCGTTCACAAGTGGCATGCTGAAATGAGAAAAAGCAGTTATGTATTTATATTATAATCCTCACGGAATGTTTGTCAAGAGAGACTCAAGTGGCAAAATGCATTAGTAATTGTTGTGTTTCCTCACTTGTCAAAACAAGTATTTCCACTAAAACTTGTCTGCTAAGGTTGTCTCCATTGCAAAGATTCAAAACACACCTACCTTCTGCAGTGAAAATCCAGAACTTTTTTATTATGATGTGATTCCTTCCAATGAGGAGAAGACATGCAACTATTTCTTCTTGACTGTTTCAAACAATAGTTGTAAGTCTTCCACCGCTGTGTCAGAAACACATTTTGAAAATATTTCACTTGCCAGGATTCTTCTACAGAACAGAAGAGGGAAGGCGAGCCAGCTGGCATGCCCAGCAGTGGCAATCTCGAGTGCTTACCATGCTCAGGAATGTTACAAAGCATGAGCAAACGGACGGCATTCTCCAAACATGGTGCTGCAGTTACTCCTCAGCTGGTGCTGCTCTTCTAAATTTACTCAAGTTCACTACAAACACTGAGGGGGATTTTGACTCAAATAAGGGTTTCATTGAGAAGAGACTAGTGCTCAATTTGGTCATTGATTCTTCGTTAAATCTTTTTTTCAGCAGACAACACAGATTCCCTGAAACTTCTTTTTCCATAATCTAAAGGAATCTCTGTGACTATAGTATAGACAAACCCTCTGTTAATTCAGCTGTATTACTGCCATGGTACTAGGGATCAGAATGTGTCAGTTGTATGGAAAGACAGAATGTCAGCTTGTATGGGCTTTGTTCTCTTCCTTCAGAGATCAAGAACTGCCCAGTGATAGGGGTGGTGAATCCTTAGAAGTAACCTCAAGAGAAGATTCCTTCCCAGGTAGACTGTCTGCTAGCCTGTGAAGCAAAAGGACATTTCTTTTTGTCTAAAGGCTAAGGAAAATCAGTTGATGAAATTGCTGTCAATATTGTCTTCTTTAGATAGCACTTTGGTAATGGATTTAGAGCTGTTCAAAAAACGAACACATGAATGGATAATGCATTTGATATTCATTGCAAAGTCATGATTATGATTTTTTTCTGAAGGAGTTTTAATATTTTTATTTAAGTCTTTCTGAAAGAGTATGAACAACTTATTATTTCCATTTCTGAAAAGATAGGATTCAGTCAAAAAAAAGCTTTTTGAAAAATAACAGCATTTCAATTAGTCTGTAAATTATTTCATTAGTGTTGTGTGTTTGGAATGGAAAATTAGTCCAATCTGAATCCTGAAAAATGAAACAATTAAGAACTTATACATGGAATTGTTTTCAAGTCTTTAAAATCCATTTGTGAACCTTGATACAGAATTCTCGTATCTATCTTTTCCAAGAGAGTATCTTATGTCACAAATGTCAAGGTGTTTAAACAGAAGAAGGTATAGTTCAGCACTGTTATCTGCTGTGACTGTCAGGAAAGGCATAAATCATGGTTATCTGAAGGCCTGATGCTGTTCCATTTGTGCAAATTTGAGTCAGGAGAAATACCACTGTAATCAATGGACTGCAAAATTGTACAGATAGCAGAAAAAGAGTGCCCCAAACATATTGTGTTTTGCACATTTTATCTTTCTTTACTCATTTTCCTGGCTACACCTCCTTTTATTTATTCCTTAAAATGAAAGACTGCAGAGAGCAACAACTGGAAACAGCCTTATCGCAGGGAACCGCCCTCAAATAAATGTGTCTTTTATTAGGCATTGTCTTGAAACTCCCCATCAGGACTTGAACTGAGGACAAGAGAAGTTGTAGCATTCCTGCATTAGGCCTATTGTGACTTGTAGCTTAAAAATGTGTTATTTAATTCCCATTTAAAATGGATTTGCAGCATATGCAATTTCAAAAAATAGGATAAAACTCACTGTCTCTTTCCATTTATGGCTCAAGCACTTTTTTGGAGGCATCATCATTCATCACAATGTCATCTCATGGTTATTGCCCGCTGAGCAGAGGCATTTCAGTTAAAAGTGAAAGTACCAATTGTGCTAACTGTACTTATATGTTTGCAGTATATTGAAGAAAATAGATGTGGTTTGGGATTGAAGTTAAAAGCACAAATTCTGTGAGATGTTGAGAACATCCTGCCAGATGCTGTGCAACCTCAGTTCCCATCCAGGGTGACAGAAAGCTAATGTGCCTTGTCTTTTTCAGGGTCAGACCACTGGTGATTAAACAATTCTAGCAAATATGATCTCATTCTTATTTGTCTGGGACATTATGAAACACAACATGAAGAAAATTCAGATGTGGTAGCAGAATACAAAGCACTAACACACCCAGCATGGTGCTTGAAATGTGTTCCTTTATAATCCTATATTTCCCAGACAAACACTTGTAAACATTGAAGTAAAACAAAACACATTTCCTTTTTATGAAAAAAATGCCTCAAAAACCACAGGATTAACAACAACAGGGAAGGACAATCCCCTGAAGGGCCTAAATCTTGTTTCCAAACTTGGGCTAAGTTGACCATGTTCAAGCTGAATTTCTTTATGATAGCACATGGAATACATTTTTTTTAAAAAAATACATACAAATACATACCACGGTCAAACATACCCTAGAATAGATTCTGAAGTGATACCTCATGGTTTAAACACCCTTACTGATTATATTCCAATGATGAGGGTAGGAAATGGGACTCCCACATATTGCATTTGGTTTCTGGCTTGGCTACAGGTTTTCCTACATACACAGGAGCAAAACAATTTATCTATCCAGCGTTGTGGTTGCATGGCAAAACAAAACAAAACATTTTCTGCTTTCTTCAAGCCAGAAGCAACACAGGTGGAAGAACCTGCCTGCCATTCCAGCCCCCAGAGAAGAGCAAAGACAGAGCTAAATATATGCTGGGGTGATAAAAAGTGAAAATACTGTTTACCCAGTAAAGCAAAATGCACCTTGGGAAAAAATCACTGTGGTGGTCAGTTGTTTTGTTTGCTGAATCACATTATTTTTGAAGGTAGACAGAATGTCATTATGTAACAGGTTTTTATTCAAGGGTTGTAAAGGACTCCTACTTTACATACCTCTTTCCTGTTTCTTGTGCCCAGGCTGTGCCCAGTCATCTGGTCAGAAGAGGAAAACTATCACACAAGCAAACATCCCTGGAAATGAGTAGAATTATATAGACAAAAAGCTTGGTTCATAGGTTGGAAGCATAAGAAATACATCACAGGCCCAGACCAATGTCTCTTTGATGATGTTTTATCTTTGGTAGCAAATTCAATTAAGGCAGGATTCATCCAATACCCTTCTTCTGCGAGTCTGCTCTTCAGCTGTGGCCTATTTCCCATCTTCCAGCATTTAGCTACTTAAGAACTTTCTGAGCCAGAGGTTTATACATAACCCACCATTATTAGTACCCATCAAAGCATCTGATTTTCATGAATTTTTCTAATCCAATAATTTTGTGGGAAAATCAAAATGACCTCTTTGTCCTTCACAGCATCCATCCTACAGCAAGGAGTTCCACAATTCAATATTGTGTTGAACAAAAAAATGTCTTCTTTTTTTCTGTATTTTCCTGTTGTCTAATAAGATGGCCCTTAATTCCTGTACTGTTGCAAAAGTTTTGTGTCTTCTTAATTTTAGATATTTACACCATGCTAACCTTTTGGTCACTACTTCTGCAAGTAGAAGAGCATTATCTTTTTAGACTCTACAGAAAATTTCTCAGATTATTCTTGTTCCCATTACCTAAACTTTTCCTGTTATCCTGACAATTACGTTGATCAATCACAATGAGAGTTGATTGATTGACAATTTCATATTTGAATTCTTCCAGATCTCTTGTGTAAATACCACCTATTGTTGCTGATTTGTTGTGCTACTGATTTACTCCAAAATCTCTGACACTCCAATACAGGAGTTTGCACAGACTCATTCTGTGTAAAGAATGACCCCAGTGTGAAAGACTCCCACCTCATTTACAGTGGGGATCAGTGCAAATAATTCATTTAGCTGTTCCATAATGTCTTTATCTTCCTTTGCTGCTTCTTCTCATTCTGCTAACTGTCCAACTGTGCTGCTTCTGATTTATATACAAAAGGCTTTACTGTTAGCTCCCATTACTTCTGCAAGTCGCTTCCACTAATATTTTAGCTAGCTTTACTGTGGCTTAACATTTATTTTGCTGGGGATTATACTCTTCCTCTGTTTTCTTTCTTTGGACACCGCTTCCATATTTTGGAAGATGCCTTTTCATTTTGAATGGTCTCCATTACACTGCTGTTTAGCTATGCCAGCTACTTCTGGATTGGCTCATTCAGAGTCCGTTTTTATTGATGCTATTGATGACTGGCATACATTTACTGGCATACATTAACATGTATGCTGCTTGCAAATATTTAATTCTTTTAACTGCTATTTATATGTCTCCCTTAAAGAGCTTCCTCATTTTTGTACAATTCCCCAACTAACTATTTATCACAAGTGACTTAAACACTACCAATGAACCCAAAAGTCTCTGAACTTCTTTTTAAGTGTTCACTGAGCACAAAAATCAGACAACAAAGCTAAATAACAAAAGGACCTAAGGAAGACTCTTATGAAAAACTTTCTGCATCTGATTCACATATTAACTCAGAGGTTAACACTCCATCAGTGTGTGTTTCATAAATTTGCACATACCCACATTAACATAATCGATAGCATCATGGGGACAAAGTGGGGGAAGAGAGGTGGGGAGGCAAATGTAGACCCCAGCATAATATATTTGCATAGCAGAGGCATGCTGTAAGAAATCTAAGAGAGGAATTTTGTTTGTTTCTGAGAGTGTGTTAGAGCAGATTTGTCATAAGTAATTCCTAGTAAACAATTTATTTTCAAGGTACCATACTGAATTCTTTGTCAGGCTTTAAAACTATCTTTGCCAAAACCTCAAAGCCTAGTTAGATTCTGATGCATAGCTAAATGGAAACATCAGTTTGGTTGCAAATATTTCACCTTCCATACAAGATGCATTGTGATAAAAATCCTTCAGCAAATCTGTATGTGAAGATTGCAAATTAAACCACAACAGATTCTAACTGCAGCTTCACAATTTTGTGCAGAGTGTTAGGAAAACCTCACAGGTTTTTTGTGCTAATTGTCTTAGCAAGTTATACGTGGATCTTCCTACAGCAATAAATGGAAAGAGAGTCCTGTTTGAGCAAAATTTGGGACTTGACTTCTATGTTGTTAAGTATCTTCTTATACTTTTTTGCAGGAATAAGACTGTGCTTGTACCATACTAAATTTCTCTTCATAATTGTCTGTAAATGTAAATAAATATTTATGAAACTACTTCTCTATATTTCATTCTGCTTTAAATAACAAGTAAATCTGTATCTTTTTTTAAAGGTCGTGTTATATGTCTTCCATAAATGGGAGAATTTATGCAGATATCTTACCATACACATACTACATGTATAAGTTTTATGCAAGTGTATACAAATGCATTTTTAAGGTTCCTTATGTTCTGGTGCACATGTAATGGTGCAAAAGAGATGCTTTTCTTTCATTTTCAATAGAGTAGAATGACAGTATTCCTGCTAATGGGAAAGAAGGGCTGAATTCTTCTTTATTTTCCACTTTGAGATTTGAGTCCTGTAGGAAAGCCAGTAACTTTAAAAAAATGGAAGAAATAATATGGGAAGACTGGAAGACTGGAAAAACAAATGCTATTGTAAATGATAAATAAGAATACAATCCTGTTAAAAAAAAAATCTGTTCAGGAATTTTCCAGTCTGATGTGATTTTTCTTCTGTATGGAATCCTGAGTAGAGTATAAGAATATCTCAGAAGTAAATATCATGATTCAAATACTGTATAGGGACTAAATCCTTTTAAATTAAATTTAATTCATTTTAAAATTAAAAAATCTAAAAAAACCTGCATAAGGAGAGCTTTTACCAGAGCTTTTGTAATAAGCCTGGTTCTGAACTCTGGGAAGCGAAGTGCATAGCCCACACCAGCTGACCTAGAAATCACTGCTCTGAAATGATCCAGGGATGGCTGACGCTATCCTTCAATATTTGTCAGAGATAGTAGGGCTTGGAGTGATCAAAAATTACTTTAAACTATTTGGTATATTTCTGTTGTTGTTTCTCACAATGATATGGAACCAACTTGTCCTTACTACAGAATGAGTCAAAAACAATGAAACAGTAGGACAAACAGACCTGTATGCTTAGCCAGAATCATGCTTTGTCATTTTTATCATACAAACTATGCCAGCTGCAGGCAGCATGAGTAATCTAAGCTTCAAACAATATCATTCTGCAGATAAATCAATGAACACAGACAGAAACAAGCTAAGTCTATTTTAGACAGACTAATGATCAGCAGTTTTTTCTAATAGCTTGTCAGACTTCAACCTGTCAAGCCTGAAGATTTAGGGACATTGATTCACTGGAGATTTCCTGATTGCATTCCTGCTGGGCTATCTATGAATCACAATAGGAGACTCCTAGGAAAAGGAGAGAAAATGGATCGCCTTCAGGCCTTTATGAGGCACAGGTTATTGTCATGCCTCAACTAAATCCTAATTACTCTGATTAACAATGCAAGCCTGTCACTACTCATGCATAATAGTGAAAAACTTTGCAGTAATGACTATGAAATTCTGCCACTTCTGCTCAGGTCTCCACACGTGCCTTACTGGGGCTTTGTCCGCTCTGCCATTCACTCAGCTGCTGTTTCCAAAATAACAGGGTTGCCAGGGTGAGTTCCATTTGCAATGCAGACCAGACCTGAACATACTTGATGAGATCAACTGGCTCACAAGATGGGCTGCAGGATTTAAAACATATTGAGAAGTTAGTGGCTCTGCATATCAGATTTCTTCCTGCTTCATATTAACTTTCCTCTTAAAATCAAAGGTCTACAGTAGATTATTATTAAAATTTAATGTCATATTTCCATATATGCATATATTAGGATCCTAACTCTCTCAAAATTTTGTCACTCTTAAGTATTCCTGAGGTATAATGGAAATAATACTTCAGGCAGGTGTCTGCAACAGCATATACACATCTACTTAGAAGGAAATGTCCAACAGTTTAGTGAGAGGTGTAGCATTGCTTTCATTTGAGGAAAAAAAAAAGGAGAAAGCTTTTAGAAAAAAGACTTTATTTCTAGAGAAAAGGTGTATTTTGAGATGCACACTCTAGAGCGCAGTCACCTATAGAGCTTTGGCAGTGTCACAGAATATTTGCAGTCTCAGCTTCTATTAGTTCTGCGATCTGATCCTGCCGTCATCAAAACCGGCTGCAAAATTCTCTAAAGAAATCCTGGTACCACTGGAATTACCAGCAAATTTCCATTAACAACCGTAGCTGGGTCCAGTGCTGGGGAAACAGGGGCCTGGTGTCCATGACAAATATGAGGGAGAGAAGGTTGTGTCCTGACACAAAATTCAGCTGATTTTGTATTAGAATTCAGATGATGTGAAGGTCATCCCAGGAATTCAGTTTAGATGTGCACAGTAGGGATGAATGTCACTGTTACTGGTTTAAGGTGGAAACATGTTCCTCCATCTATGCCTGGTAAGCTCAGCTCCCTCTGACTGCAGAGCGCCATCGGCAACTCGCAGGATTAGGCCATGATGGCTCCATGCTGACATAATGCACTTCTTACCCTTCACCTCCACACAGATACACATTAAACAGCTGCAAAGCATTGGAGCGTTCAGCAATGAAGCCTGTAAAATTAAATCCTCAGTAATGCTCCAGTAGAAAAAAAAAGATCATAATTAAAACTCTTTAATTTTTGTTTCCCTGTTTTAAAGGACCTGTTCTGAGAACTGCTGCTTGCTGTTTTGCCGCATCCCCTGGCTGAGAGTACACAACTCTGAAAGAGAGTTTTGTCCTGGAAGAGCAGGAAATACTGACACTTCTTTTGTGGATATGTGCACGGTCTTTCCTTGTGCTTCACAACCAGTGCATTTTCTGGGCCTCTCAGATTTGGACTTTACTAGGTGACCAATCGAAAAGGAAGAGACATTTGATTCACCTTGTTTAAAACAAAATTTCAAATTACAGCATAAGAAAACAAAACATAGTAATGATCTGCTTTGAAATTATGGAGCAGCATGCTGATTTCATTAACCTCTCTCTGGAAGTTTCCCCGGGCAGCCTGGACAGCTGGCAGCCCTTTGCCCCCGTCCTGAATGCTTGATGCCCATGGCCCTGGGTACCCAGGCACCACATGGCAGTGCCTGGCTGTCCCACCAGCCAGAAGGAGGGCACCCACACAGACTGTCTTGTTTTGACAGGTATTCGGAAATGTCGATGTTTCATTCCAGCACAAAAAAAAATGAAATGTTGACAGCCTGGAATTTCCCAGAAAACAGATGTTTCCTTTTCTGGCCAGCCCTAACCTACAAACACACACACACTTGCAGAATTATTAACTGCTATGTAATGACACTAGACTATATGTCCACTTCCACTGTGTAGTGTGGAGGGAATCCAGCCTTCAAATTCCCATGTTAGAGCAGCCACCAGAGAGCCACAGAGCCCTGTAATTAGTTAGGTATCATAACTCCTTCTTCATGGAGCAACACAGAGTTTTGTGCCATGTCATGGTGTTGAGTATTTGCTGCGGAGGAAGGAGAGCACTGATGTGTCCGAGTAGCCCACAGGGAGACACAGCCTGTGGCTCACAGAACAAAGTACAGGAAAGGTATCACTGTTTGGATCAGCAGTGACTCCATCCCTGAGAACCCTTCTTTTTTTCCTTTTTTTTTTTTTTTTTCTACAGGAGCAGTTGTAAAGTGCCAAAAGCTATCGGGAAGCCTGCATTACATCAGGCAAGCCGAGTGTACTGACCCTCTGAGTCAGCCCGCAGGGAAAAACAACAGGAGGGAGATTGCAGAGGAAGATAGGACTACTTAAGTAGCAATTCATTGTGAACCACTTTTCTAAGCTGTTGATAGAAGCATCAAGTGTGAGAGAGGAAGGGGACTTATCTTCTTGCCCAAGCAGAACTCTAATGACCATAATGACTGCTAAATAATGTTGCCAATAATCTCCATTTAATTATACAGCTCTAGTATGTCCTAAAAAGGGAAGAAAACACAAAAGGCAACTGCAGTCTGAACGTACCCAGTAGTACCTTAGCCAAGTTCTGTAAAATGCATGTGGATATGTAGCACGAGTTATCTCCTAGAAAACAGTTCCCTTCCCATCTTTCTTCTCGTCTGAAAAATTTACTCATGAGAAATAAATTTGCTCAGCTCTTGACGCAGCCATCAATAAACACTGTGCCTGTTGAGGCTCATGAGCATCCAGGTAGGCTCTTCCCTGGACCAAAATATATATGATTTCACAGATCTCCTTTGGAAGGCTCTTCAGGAGCATTTTATCTTTGACCAGAGGGTACTACAAAAGCAGGGTGTTTAATGAACACAGCACCACTTCATGCGAAAGTTTGAGGAATATTTTTCAGACAGATGCCTATTGTAAGAGCTGGTGACTTACACAATGGGCTTTTTAAAAGCCTGAAAATATGAATTCCCTCTTTATCATTATAAATTTTTTTTACAGACGCTGAAAGTCTGAAAATAGGTTGGTCTTGGAAGTAACAGCTTAATAGTACCCTATGTGAGCAACAGGCTAAGGAGAATATTTAAGCAAAAAAATTCTATTTTTGGCTTAATATTCCAAAGCTTCCCTCATGCTCATTTCACTAAAATATTTCTTCAGGCACAGCCCAGATTCTTTCCAATACAAACACTGATTTCATCTGGAATATTCAGCAAGATAATTGACAAAAAACGTGCCATAATGGATGAATGATCTGTCATTTGACTTCCACTACCAGCTCAGGAGACTTATTGTTATTATAAATAAAACATATTAAGAAAACAAAAAGAACCAGGTTTCAACTTACTGTGTACAGACAGTGCCAAATTCTGGATTTTGGGATTCAATTACAGTGTGAAAGCCAGCAAAGCAGGAATGAAGAGCACCTCCAGAAAATATAGTGGGATTTCAGCCATCAAATAGTGCACATTAATTTTAACCATGTGTGTTAAATAAGTTTCCTTTAAAGCTCCAGCTGATAAACTTTGATGGTAGTTCTTTTTGGTGAATTTTCAGACCATCACCTGTCCTACCCCTCATTTATCTGTATAGAGCAGAAGAAGTAAAAGTGTAGATGGGAAAATTCACAAACCAGAGTATTACCTTAATTTAGATGGGAATTGTATTATTAAGGGAAGCAGGGGTTATGCTAAATAGCAGTCAAAAAGCTGCTCTGTCTTGGCATCTTATAAATCTGAAGGTAAGCATGATTAAAAAATAGGGGGGAAAATGCAGAAGGTTGGTGCACTGAGCAGATCTGTCTACAGGAGCTCCCTTTCCTGTTCTTCCAGGGCCACGGCTAATCGTGACCCCTTCAAAAGGGTATAAACACAGTGCCAGACACTGCACCTGATTGTAATTCAAAACTGATAGCTTTACAGAAGCAATAGAGTAAAAGAGGCACAGTCACATCTACTCATCTCACTGTAAATATCACAGAAATCTGAGGGAGTACAGGTCAGCTGATGGCAAACTCATGCAGTGTGGAAACAACCTTCTCAGTTCTCTGAGTGAGGTCCCCTGGAAAAGGGCAGGCAGCAGACTCCTTCCCAGCACCCAGTTGCTTCCTTTCCCTGTACAATAGAGACAGAAAAGAAAAAGAAAAGCAAGCAGAAGGAGATGCCAAGAGAAGAAGCTGAGTTCGGAGCAGAATACGAGTCCCAAAAGGCAATGAGAAATGAGGAAAGGCTCTGTATTCCTCCAGTGGAAAATATTAGAGCACGTACACAGTCTGAAATGCCCTTATTAGACAAGCAGCAGCCATTTCTCTTTTCATAACATCATTTTTTTCCATTAAAAAATAAAATAAAATTGACCAATTGATGTGATTCAGCTCCTGAACTGGCTTTTCTAGAGGTAACACTTCCTGTCTGAGGTACTGTTTCTGGCTGGCTGGATTTCCTGGCTGAAATTTTCAAAATCACCTGGGGAACCTGTGTATTCACACACGTACCATGAATTTAAGCAGGAAATGTCATTTGAACTCAATGAGCAGATGTGAAATATTCTGGTTTGTTTGTGGGTCCTTTTTTTTTTTTTTAATCACTCTCTTTTCATGTACTCTTTATTTGCTGCATCTTTTATCAGTCTTTTTGCTGCTTCATTCTTCTCATAGTTTCCCTTTCCACTTATACTCCTCACATTTCACTCCCTACTGATTTATTTTTCTCTCTTTTTCTCCTATAACCACTATATTTTTCTGTGTTTTAGATTTTCCTTTGTCTCTAGATGCTCTCTCTTCATATTCAATCCTTTGAGTCATCAATCTGCTCTGCTTGGCTAGTTACCCCATGTGTAAAAGCTGAACCATGTCTCCTGTTCACAATATGAATTATAAAAAGGGAGTTCATTTCAATGCTTTCTCCCCAGCAGAAAGGCCATACAGATCATCAAAGCTCCATGCAAGAACATCAAGATAACTTCAGAAACATCCTCTTCGGTACTCCATGGGATGGTGGGGCAGGGAGGAGGTAGAGTGAAGAGGAATTGACATATGTGTGCTTTTCTTGGTCATAAATCACTACCTATATAATGTTCAAATGGCTTTTAACACTGATACTTGCACCAGGTTATGTCACAATGCCTGATATTTTCCACTGGCATTTCTAGAGTACTGCAAAGGCATGCCTTTACTTAGCAGGTTCAGACACCTGCCTGACCATGAATTCCCAGGTGTACTCTGTATTCATCCACATGTATGCAAATGCTGACATTTGCACCCACTCAGTACCACTGATTTAGAGCTTTGTCTCCTGTATCCAGATTATTTGTGTGGTAAAACAGGAAGGTAGAATACACCCCCATTTCAAATGGACTTCAACTATTCTCCAGAATAGAACTGTGTCTTTAATACTGTTCCTAGTCTGGAACACAAGCATACTGAACATGATGCCAATGAGGTAGCTGAATGCACTTTTTCTTCATTATTCAGAAGAAAATGATGCTCTGATGTTGAGCCACGCAACATGGGATTATGCATTTGACACCATAGGCATCAAATCCCATCACTAAATTAAAAATGTCTAAAAAAATGTATAATCCTAGATTCATTTTAATGGAAAAAAATACAAATAATGTATATATCCAGTGGGTTAAATTTTATAATTCTACATTTTAGCCTAACACCCAAACAACTACACAACTTCGTACTTTAAAATATTTAGGTCCTTTAAGGTCAGGCTTCTTTTTGCAGAACTTACTTACAAAAAGCTGCTAGAGTCTGCCAATTCTACGCTGCTAAATTTATAGCAACAGGTCAAAAGACAGTTCCTAGAGGAATTCAGCAGCCCTTTGTAGTAAATCAGCAGTTATGTCTTTGATAAATGTCTCCTGAGTCCAGCAGTAACTGTTCCTCTGTGCTGAAAGATAAAACAGTGGACTAGTACAAGTTGTGTAGTTCAGCGAAAGTCACACAGTAACAAGGAACTGGTAAATGACTTCTGAGGAAGTAAAGGTTAACCCAGAGCTCATGAACACTGAACTTAACAGTTCAGGAAAACAAGACAGAAGCCTACCTGGGCATATGAATTCAGGTGTGCTGCTCAGGTATAAAATGTGCAGCACCTTGGAGGATAATAAGGTGATTGCTCTAACCCAAATGAGAGATATAAAACCTTTTCAGGTGGATAAAACCCTCTCCAAATGTTTGACGGTGTCATGAACTTCTGTGTTCAGCCTGTTACTTGATAATTCTGTTAGAATTGTAGGTCCTACAAGCAAAGAGCAGGGGTTCCTCCAGGCTCCATTCTAATGCTCCAGGGGCCAGTCCTGCAACTGCAATTGGCACGAGCAACCTCTGCTTGTTGGACCACTGTTCACACAAAGCTCTTTTTTGCCTTTCATGGCCACATCTACTGCCCTGATCAGCTGCACTCAAGCCAGTGAGAATATTTTTCGTGTCTGTAAGCAGGTCCGTGAAGAGATGCCACAGACTGAAGAGACACCAAGGGGCTACTGGTGGGCTTGGAAGGATGAGGGTGAGGTTTCTGGGTCAGTTTTCACCCAGTACAGCAGTGTTCCCCTGGGAGGTGTCATAGCAGCCCAGCATTTCAACACCACAAGAGGGTAGGCAACATCACAAGGCACAGCAGCCTGTTTGCAGCCTGTCAGTGCCTCATCATTTTAACCTCAGAGGGGGTGAGAGCTGATTAAGTCACACACTTCCAAGGGTAGCTGGGGCTCTGGTGCCCTCAGCCCTCGGCCAAGGTAAGATTTTGAATGACCACAGTACTTTGTTGCTACAGTGGTTCACAAGTTTCTACCGCTAGAATAGTATAGCAGAGGATGCCGGTGACTGGGGCAAAAGGAAAATGAACAGGTCATATAATTCTTTCGGCTGAGATTTACGGGCCCATCTCATCAAGATTAAATTGGTGGCGTAGTCTCAAATGAAAACTAGGTGTAAGGAGCAGCTTAATTTGACAGCATGAAAATTTTTCCCCTGCTGGCAAAGAAATCTCTTTACTTTTGCTATTAAAAAAAAAAATCAGTCAAGTTAAAAAATCTGGATTAAGTCCCATCCAAGCTATCAAAAAAGTCAGTTCAGTCAAAAAACTGTATTAGCTTCCATCCAAGCCATCAGATCACAATCCAGGTACTGGAACCATGCTAGGAAAAATATTATTTCATATTCTTTTCTTTCCAGCTCAGTATCTGGCCTCTTTCCACCAGGAGAAGGAAGGCCTCCCTCTGAGAGGAATGGCACTAAGCTCTCAGCAACTTTTTTTCACTTTTTGGGAGATTGCTTATTAAGATTCCTTTTTTGATGACATTTCGTCTGTATTATCTCAGGAGCAAATGTCTGTCTAGCCTAGTTCATCAAGGATTTTCTGAAAATGTCCTGGGATTTTTTGTAACAGCCTTATGTACCTACTAATGAGGGAGATGTGTCTTTACAATAGGAAACAGTGTATACCTCTATTTCTGAAACTATTTCATTAACTATGCCCTTACAGCTGAGCCAAAATTACTTACATACAAGCACTGCATTCTGGATGAAAGAGAATGTATTCAGGACTAGGCATTTACACAAGTAAGTTCCTCTAGAATTATAAATTATATCAGAAGAGAGATAGAGGAATCTTTAGTTCTGGAGCAGCAACATTTAAAAGTTCCCTCTGTGGATTCACACTTAATATACATGATACAGGAGAAGGCTATTTTGTGGTCTGGAGAAAAAGTTTTAAAACACAATAAAGTGCAGGACTAATGAACCTCTGAGATCTGCAGTGTCTCTTGCCTCTTTATATCTCCCATATATTACTAAACACAATACAATAAAACTTCACGCACAGGGACCAATGAATAAAGACATAAAAAGTATCATTATGTCATACTCTAAGGACATTTGAAAGTTCTTTTTGGTGATGTAAAATAATACAGGCTACCTAGGAATATAACTCGACTGTATGGATAAACTTAATACAGATAAATCTAAGGTTTATAGGGCAGAGATCTCATGGTCTCTACTTTGCTGCTACTTGGAAGAAAGAGATCTGGTTACTACTGTAATTCAGATTCCCTCTATGAGGAGGATATTCTCAAATCTGCTGTTCTAGTGCATTCTAGACTACTAATTCCACCCCACCCCCACAATTTCTATAAAACCTGAGGCACTCTGGTTCTCTCCAGATCCCAAATGAAATGCTGGAGCCCAGCATTTCCTCTCCCTCTCTTCTCTATCCCATTTCCAGCAACATCATGGCCTGTGCCATCTTATTTTGCCCCAAGGACCTCCAGCTCACTCAGACAGCTTGTCCTCAATGGTGTGGAGGAATTAGACTACGTTCCTTCAAAAAATCCAAGCCTATTATCTGAGTGGAGTTTCCTTGAATATAGTAGTCCTTACTATCCTCCTTACACATCTGCACAGAAATAGTGGACAATTAAGCACCAAATAGGAAAGATAAAACAGAATAAAATTTATTTCCATGTCCACAAAGCATCAACTAGCCAGGACTCAGGCCTCCTGGTTCATGGTGCCACCATTCTATATAAGAGCAATGCAGCCTTCTAACGTGAAAATTCACAGCAGTCTAGTGTTACTAAGTCTGCTCTGTCAAGCCATTATTTCTGCTTGCCAAGCTCCTAACACACCTTCAGACTAATACCTAGGTCCCCATCAAAATCAAACATGCTTTAAAAACCTGAACTAAACCATCAGCAAGTACATCTTTATGTGTGTTCTAGTAAGGTAGCTGCACATTTCTTCTTAACCCAGCTGAGAAAAGCTGCATGAGACAGTGTTCCCTGTCAAAGATGCTTGGCTGTGGGTATGTTTTCTGGAGAGGAAATTAATCCAGAGTTTGAGCACCTTGAGATCCTTTTCGGTTAATATTCTATGAGAGCTAAAGAAAGAAAAAGACCCCACAGAACAAATATGGACAAGGTACATCAATATATAAACAGGAAACTAAGAACAAAAGTTTCACAAAGACCTTTATGAACTTTTCTGTGCCTATCTGTAGCACTCTGATATTATCATGCTTGGATTTTCTAAAAGAAGAAGCTCTCAAGAGGAGGTGTGTAGTTCAGTATCTTTGTGACATGGAGGAATGGCAAGATCTATGTCATAGCAGTTTCTGCCCTTGTTTATGCCCTTAACATCTTATTTATACCTGTGACCAGGTACATTAGGAGGTGCATACACCCAGTATGGAGGTGTCTACAAGCTTGGCCATGTTTTAACTTTTGTATTTTCAAATCAAAGTGTTTTGTAGCTGAATTTGAACTATCTGAGCCTTGAAACATACAGAGAGGCAGCTCTAAATACCAAAATGAAAGGGAGCCCCCTTCCCCACCTCCTTCCCTGCAGTGCTCCCTGGGCTGGTTGAAGCAGCACAAAGCTTGTCTACACTTTGGGCTATAGCTTATGTAAATGCATTTCTAACTTTCATAAAGCTGATCCCAGGCAGTTTGTAAGAATAGATAGCAAAGGAGGGATATAAGGTCAATGGATGTTTGAAATCCACAGTTTCAGAAGACTGTTTCAGATGCTCCTCTTCCTCCCTTCTTGCCTCTCACTCCTTCCCCTTCCAATTTCCATGGCTCTGCAGCCACATTTCTGTCCCTTGTAACATATCTTTCCCTCCCCTGCTGCTGTGCAAAGGACTCCCACAAGCCGCAAGATAAACTAATTTACAGCCAGGTTTTCTGGAGTGCTGAGTTCCCATTTAGGTTCCCAAATACCTGCTAGGTTTTCAGTAGTTCAGAATTGCTGGGTATTGAACATTTTTTCAAAATCTAACATTTATTTACACATTTAACTGGGATATGAGGTCTTTCAAGATCCTGGTTGTATTCCGAGGTCCTGTGTTCCCTTGACTAAAACTGATGACACATAAAAATTAAGAAGAGCAATTACAGGCAAGTTGCTAACAAAGCAGTAGCCTAGCTTGTGCAGACAGAAAAGGAGGTTTTTCCTCTTCTGAAGTCTCTTACATTCACAGCCTATTTTTCTGTAATTTATATCAGAAACAGGCCAGAATGAACTACAGAAGTTAGTCAGAGTGGACCAGGTAGAGAAGTGATTATTGGCTCTACCTTGCTAGCAGTTCTACAATTTTTAAAGAACTGCACTTTGCTATAATGGCTTTGCCACAATTGTTCATCTCCACATTTGTCTCACTACAGTATTTTCTCTATGAAGAATGCTAAGAAAGGCAGACATAGCTCTCTGTAACATTGCCTTTTGAACTGATATATGTCCTTACAGCCATCCCAAAACTCATGCTTAGAAAGATCTCAGCTCTCCCAAAATGATGAGATTTTGAAAACACTTAGTCACCATTGACTTCCTACTGTTTGTCTTCTACCTTCAAAATTCATTTGAGGTCACATTATCAAGTTCTTGTCCACTTGTAAAGCTAGAAATGCAGCCTTACATAAAAGAAATCCAGCCTTCACAGATAGTCATTTGAGCACAGGAAATAAGGATTTACTTGTGAGACTCACAATAAAATCCTGAGATCTGGCAGCTTTAACAGTATGATTGTTACTGCAATTAATGGGAGTTTCAGGAACACTCATAAGAGATAATAGTTTCTCTGTGTGCAAAATATCTTTTCCCATGAAACTGCTAAAAGGCTTAGCTTTGTATGTAGCTGCCAACATGAGTTAGTCAAGAACAATTCATTTCAAACAGTCCTTATTTCCCACTCTTGTAAGGCAAGAAAAGCAGCACAAAATGCTATATTTTTCTTCAGAAAATTGTTAAATTATGGAACAGTTTGGGTTGGAAGGGACCTCAAAGATCATCTAGTTCTAACCTCCCTGCCACGGGCAGGGACACCTTCCAATAGAGCAGGCTGGTCAAAGCCCCATCCAACATGGCCTTGAACTCTTCCAGGGATGGGGCACCCACAACTTCTCTGGGCAATCTGTTCCAGTGTCTCACTACCCTCACAGAAAAGATTTTCTTCCTAATATCTAATCTAAACCTACTCTCTCGCAGTTTAAAGCCATCCTCTCTTGTCCTGTCTCATCATGATACTTGAAAAAGTTTTTTGTGTCATCCCAGATGACATTACAATTAGGTAATTAGGGAAACAAAACAATAATTTATCCAAGACAAATGCCTATATGATTCAAAGCTATTCTATAGAATTTACTGAAAAAAAAATTCTTAAAAAGAAATGAGCAATATCTCATTATCAGACTACAAGGCTGCGTAAAGTGGCATTTCCTAGGCATCCGTCCCAGGCCAGTTTAATATTTTCATTAATAAAATTGCTTCTTATATTTTCAAGCAATCGGGAAGCTTTGAGGGCCTGAAGGCACATTGAAGAAGATGACTAGTCTTCAGAAAGAGAGAGGAAGTGCTCAAATGGTCTTTAAAACACAGTACTAGGATGTGATTTGTTGTCGCAGGTCCGATAGGGAGAGGGGACAGGACATGAGGACTGGTGCAAGCAGACTTTTTTATTCAGGCGTCTGTCTGATTCTTAAAACCTCCCTCCAGGGGAAGGGGCAGAACAAAGGGTGGGCTATCAGACAGACAAGCAGGGGAGCAAATCACAATAGGGTACAGGCAAAAGGGGGAGGAGGAAGCCTGGGCATGTGCAGTTGTGCACTGTGTAGCATGGATACAATGAAACCACATAATAACAGTAAAGTCCATATGAAAGTCCTGTCGATTGCTGTATGCTTTTCTCCATGCCTGGAACTGTTCCCATCCTGAATCTTGCTTCTCTACAGTGATTTATTATAGTGGCAGAGCTCTAAACATGCATGGCCATTTACACAAATTCAGAAGAGATAATGACCACTTCTTCAGAAGAAGTTTCAGAGATAATAGTAGTTTACAAACTAGATATGCTGCCTTGCAGGTAGAATTTAAAAAAATAATAAAAAAACCCCCACCCAACGAACAAATAGAGGGAAAAAAACCAAAGAGGTAAACATCATGCTACATTGTATAAACACTTCTATTGGAAACAAGTAACAATCCTCTTTCTCTGACTTGTGATGCCAAAACTGTAAGTGAAGTTCCACTCCAAGTTTTATGCACTGGATTTCTAAGGAGAGGTAAACCCATAGAAAGAGAGAATTGAAGAGAAATTATAATAATCTTCAAATGTAAACAAGGCACAAGAGAAAACAGTCTCACAATGATTAGGACAGGAGAAAATAATGAATCTAAGAAACAACAGTGTAAATTTAGGTTAGTCTTTAGCTTCAGGGCAATTTCCAATAAAGATAAACAACTTTTACATTAAAAACTTTTATAATTAAACAATCAAATGGAAGAAATCACATAAATAACTGTAAAATAATCCTATTTTATAGTGTACCATTCCTACTGAATGTCGATCAAACGAATAAGTTTGTGTCACATCAAACATAAATTATACCAGAAAGTGACTTGTAGTGCAGTCAAATAAAGTTTGTAATTAAGAAGTGATGCAGAGATACAAATTCGGGAGTAGGTATATTTTCATATTTGTTAATAATGTGCAAAAAAAAGCAAAAAGTACCTTTAGCATTCTGTTTCCAACTTTTTTTTTCAGTTATTGTTTCAGACTTTCACTATTATGTAGTGGCTGAAATTATCTGAATTTTTTTTGTGGAACTGGAATCAGAGACATAAATAATTAAAGTAGCATAAGCCAGTCCATGGGGAGAATTTAATTTTAGCTATCCTGTTAGGTAATTCAATGGGTTTGGTTTTGTCAGTATCTTTTCAATATAAATGTCAAAAAAAATTTTCATGCTCATTTGAACCTGGAAAACTGAAAATCAGTTCAACTGAGACCAAATAAGTTTTCCAGAAAAACACTCTCAGATCAAGCTGGATGTTATTCACTTTTTATTAGATAACCAACAAAGAAAAAACTGTTGAATAAATTAATAAATCAGGTCTTTTATAGCAGTAAAACTTGGACAGTTCCCTTTCCCCTTTTCGTAAACCACCTTTAGGTGTATGGTGACTACAGTTTCAACTGAACACATTGAGGAGCTCAATATATTGCAAAAAGATGGACTCTCACTGAACTTCTGATTAGTATGCTCTTTTTTTTGAGAAATCTAAAAATTTGGCAAGGAAATTAAGAAGTTAATTGAATTTGCTTATTGTAAAAATAACCAAAGGCAAAGAAGATGTACTGATGTTAGACGATAATGTTTCATTTCTTTCCTGCCCTGAAAGGTGATATGTGTTAGAACTAATGCCCCTTGGCACAAGAGTTTGCTGGAATGTACTGGTTTAGCATGGATCAGTGATCTTAGAGCTTTCCGAAGTGGGTGCAAATGTCAGTCCACCGAGTAATGAGCACCAGGGAGGATTGTTCCCTACAGGATCTGTCTAAATAAATACAAAACTACGAGCTGTCAGTCTGGAAACAGGGTCAAAGGCTATTTTTTTGTTCAGCTGATTGCTTGTTTGTCAAGCACACAAAACAATACATAAAAAATAAGGAAATGAGGAAATACCAACTGGCATATGGCAGAGCTTTATGAGACTGATTGGTGTGTAGAACTGTACAGAACACTCATGTGAAAGTCACAAAAATTACTGTCTTTCTTTCTTTCCCATAAAGAAAACATTTTGTTACTGCCTTGTGAATGTGTATTTGCACCAGTATTTGGACTAAGAGTGTCTTCAAAGAAATATTTGGAGAGGATTCATGAAGTCTGTATAACTGATGATAACTCATTTCTCATGAATAGTGGATTACTTTATGACAAAAGGTTTGGATTTGTTTTCTTTAATATATTGCAATCTGCAGAGCCATAGAAATCCACAAACTACCTGCTCTGTGAGTCTGTGAGGGGTAAAAAAGAAAGCAAGAAGAAATTGTCCACAGGCTTATATGCAGAGTACCATACCTCAATGAGATGAAAGCCAGAGAACCAGAAATTGAAAATATTTGAAAAGCACTGGTAACCAAATTTGGTAACCAAATAGTTTATAAAAAATTACAGAGGTTGAAGCACACTCACTGAGGAGCCAGTCCATCTCCTATCGCCTTCAGTGAGAGCTTGGATGACTCCCTGGTTCAAAGCTCATTGGAGTCAATGCGAGTCATTCAATGGAACTAGTTGTACTTGAATAATAGTCATTTTATAAAATATAAATTTGTTTGCAAGTAATTGATGTACAAATAGGAACTAAGTTAATCAAATAAATATTTTGTTGTAAATGATTTACCCTAAATCCAGTACTTACCCAGTTTCCCTCAAAACTTCTGTATAATATCTGTAAACCTGCACTGTAAACTAAATGGAGTAAAACTGAATTCCAGCATTCCATGGAGTTCCTTTTGAAGGTTTTATATGCTACATATACACTATATTAATATTTAAAACAGCTGTTTAACATATGAGGATTTTACTACTTAGTTTACTTCTACCATTTTTCCATTAACAAATTCACCATAAATGCAGGCTTAAGAACAGACTAAAACAGACCCAAATGTTCTAAATACACAGTCAGTTCATTAATAAATGATAATAAAGAAAAGGAAAAAATACAGTTTTTCTATTCTTGCTAGCTAAAAAGATACAAGAGAAACAGACTCATATCATCCAACTTCACAGATCACAGGAATAAAAACATGTAAACCTTTACCTAGCAAAAAAAAAAATCGCATTTTGAAAAAACTTAAAGAAAATTCCAGAAGAAAATAATTAGGCACACAATATTTTCTGTTTCTGGTTTTGCTTTATTCTCAGTGTCAGGTAATGCAGGTGTATTTTCTAAAACAAAAGCACATCCTAACATTTTCAAATCTACCTAGGGATTGTCTTGGCTCTATAGAAAACAGCTGCATGATGTCTCCACTCAAATGTATAAAACTGAAGGCACCAAAAGCCTCTCCTCTTCTAAGAAACTCTGGGTCATAAAAATGGCTGCTTTCAGATTCATTGTCAATATTGAGCCTAACAACCAAAACTTTATACAGTTCAGAGAGCCTGTGAGCTTTTGCTGCCAGCACAGACACACTCACCCTTTCTACCCAGACTCAATGGCAAACTGTGCTGCAGGCCTGCTCTGGGTGGAGATGACAAACAGATGAGTTCCCACACTTGTGTGCACTTGGGTTCTTTTGGGCAATTTTAGATGAATTCAGAGGTCAGAGGAAAGTGAACCCTGGCAGGACGGAATGCTTAAATTACAAGACAAAAAGCAAACAAACTTGACCCTCGCTCTTCATGATGGCTCTGACAATTGTGAAATGAAAAAAAAAAAGAGGAAATCACTGAAGGTTTGAAAGGAAAAAGCATCTTGTTGTGCAATATAGTATTATATCCCTCTGTGAAATGGGGAGATTAAAATCCACTGTACCTTTCCATTTAACTAATTTTCTTCTCCCCCTAAAAATTCATGGACTCAGGACAAGCGTGGCACACACTGAGCATTCCAATTGCTTTTGGAAGGAGCATTTTGCTTGTGGAAAATGTGCTGTCTCTTTGATTGCAAATGTAGTTGATTGTGAGGAGAATGAAAGGATGACCTATGACATGACCTGCTAGCGCAGTAAGGTCATTTTTTTTCTCTCTCCTCACACAAAAGATAAGAGGCTGACTGCTTACAAAGTGTTCTGGCAAATGGACAAATTAGGACTCCTGCTCCGGTCAGGCAAGTTATTCTAAGTGAAGATAAGTGAAAGTTTGAAATGTTTTGAGGAGGAGGCAGACTGCGAGCTTTCATTCCTTCCCCAAATGGATGGATTGTGAAGGAAGAGAGCTGTGCAAAAATGGCTGGCCCAGGAGTTTCAGGTTTCAGACTTCAAGTTTGCACGGCAGAGCAGTAGAGAGAAGGAGGAGGAGGACAGGATGGCAGAGTGGATGTAATGTTGGGCGGCAGCAACTCAGGACAGCAAGCCTTGGTTTGACTCCCAGCCTGACCATTTGTTTTCTGTGAGGCACTACACAATAATAGACAGGCAGACGAAATCCTCCTTTGAGATGCTGGGGCACAAACCAGACCCTGGGTAAAATTCCTACAGATATGTTACTATAGCATTTTATTTGAATAACACCTGTCTACTCCAGCATTGTGCAAATTCAGCTTTATGGCTTTTAAATCCAAACTTACATTGGCTGGTCAGGTCAGTGCACGGGCAAGTTTCTGTCCATGTATGTCCACATGTATAAACTTACTCTTGATCTACTGTCTGACCAACATTTCAAGCTCTGCATGAGTCAGGGAAAATGTTTTCATACCTTGGTGGTGTGTTATGAGATAAAATTATCTGTGAGTGAGAAGTGTTCAAATAGGCCTCTGCTGTTCATTTATACACCTAGCTAGAAAACTGAGCTGCTTTTTAGCAAAACTAAGATTAGGTTTCAATTGAGCCCTCATCGAGGATATAGTTTGGGTGGAAGTCCCCTGGTTCCAACAAATAAACAGCCTAAAGCTCAATCATTTTAGCTCAGAATTGCTTTGAGATTTGGGGTTTGAACCCTAACCCTCAGTGCAGAATTCCTGAATATGAACTCATTCAAAGCAAAGCCAAAACAAAGGTTTTCATGAAACCCAGGAAATCTGAAACACCAACTTTCTTAGCAGTGCTACAAAGCAAGCTCCAGAAAACCACTGAAAAGACCAAACTCCACCAAAAAAAAATTAAACAGAGAGAAAATGTAATTTTCTCCTTATTCCTTCCTACAAAACCGGCAGGTTCTCTAATTTCTGTTTGATCTGCTTCAGAAATATACAGTATCAGTTAAGTTCCACCTAAAATTTATCTGGCACATACCTGCTAGCAGCTGCAAATCAAGGAACTCTGCCATTGAAAGCAGAATCTGAATCACCCACCATAGGGTGACAGGCCAGATAGATGTTTTCAACACATTCATGGAAAGTTATCAAACGTGGTCCAGTGTGATTTTATTTCACAAACAGTTTTTTATGGAAATGAAATATTATTGGCAAGTTCTGGAAAACTTGCAAAATGAGGCATATATCCCAACATCACCCTGATTAACCATATTTGCACCATCTGACAGAATGTCACTGTCAATTCATTTGGGCTTTGGTCCAGAGCAATCTTCAAGCAAGTATTTGTCTCAAAGCATAGCAAAAACCTTCTCCAAGGATTCATATGTTTTAGATGAAGAACTTTCTTTAGTGCCTCTTAGAGGTTGGAGATATGTTAACGGGTAAGTAAGAGGTAAACCTGAGGCTCATTCTTACATAGAGGTACAAACCTCTCCTTTATAGTAATTTTCTTTTTAATAAAAATGAGCTTATAAATGAACTTCTTAGCCATGTCAAAATCAAATCTATGACATAAAATATTCAGCAAGAGTGGTTCTATTCCCCATCCCTCGTGTACCCCACCCCCACTGCACACAGTTCCCATTCTCTTCTGGTGGGACCTGTGGGAAAATTCAGTCCTGTGTATCTGTCAAGCCAAGTCTTCATCTGTGTTCAGAACAATGAAGATAGAGAATCTGGAGATCGTTTCCCTCAACACTGTCTTGGACATGCTGATATTATCATGATGCTGTAGAGCATCCATACCTCCTGTGTCATGATTATATCTCTAAAATATGTGGGCATATCTGCACAGTGATTCACCATTAGGTTAAAATCAGCAAAGTCAAATAGAAACTTTTATTGCCCCTTGTTTCAGAATATAACAGAAAATACTTGACATCTGGTATTTTTTAATGGCATCTGGAGTTGTGTCTAAGGAGATACTGCAAATTCAGTTTCATCAATTTCAGTATGAGCTATTTTAGGAGAACACAAACTTTTCATTTTAGAGCTAGTTAAACTTAAGAGCAAGAAGAAAGACACTCTCTAAAGTTCCTTTGGTTAAAATCAGTGTCTGTACATCATACACCCTTTGATCTCTGGACAACAAAGAGCAATCTCAGCTAAGAGGCAGGATGAGAAGGAGAAGCTGAGGAAATAAAACATTCATTGAAAGGGACTAGCAGCTGTCGTTCAACCCCAGGGTAGGAAACTTCCTGCTACCTTTTCAGATTGCTTTGTGATTTCCAGCTTGCTTTCTTTTTTCTGTCAGGGAGAAAAAAATTTACCAGCAGCTTCTGACATGTTTCAGATGAGCCATTCCACCATTCTACAGCCTCTACTCAGCATTATCTTCTTTCTTCCAGCAATCGTTTGGAGTCCCTCAGACTGCTGGTGTGGAACTGCTCCTGAAGGACACAGCATCATATGTGTTAGGGTTCGCTGGCAAAGCAACTGTCTTGGTTCAATTGGCTGCTGCATGGACATGGGCTTCTACTCTCAAATACTTCTCCTGTCTTCAGTGTAAATAGCTGTTTGAATTATGTGAGCAAAAACTCATAGGGTCTGACTCATGAGGAGTATGCAAGGGGCATTGGTAGTTAATTCCAGCTCTGCAAGTAACTGAGTCATAGTTCAGCAATCAGCAGTTAGTTTGGAGGTACTATCAAATTCATAAAGCTGCCATTTTTTGGTCACTGGAAGGGACAGAGATATCTATGGTGTTACCACTGATCAGCTGCGGTATAGTCTTGTTGCTTCACAACTGATGGAGTTAGAGGAAGAAAGACCAAGATTGAAGCTCTCTAACTTTTAGTCTACATTATATCAGTTTTAAACAGGGATGGGCTTAAGACAGATATGGCCAGTAACCAAAAGTTACTGCAGTTCTGCTGTCAGGCAATATCTTATTAAGTTGCTATAACTCAGCTGTCTGTCTGAACCCTAGTACATTCAGTTAATGAACATTCAGTAATTTTTTTTAACCATGCTGAGATTTCTATTAAAAGCATGCGATTCAGGTTTTTGAATGCAGCTGCTGGGCTTTGGAAGAAGAGGAGGAAGTTATTTAACTTCTTCTCATGCATAGAGAAAAATCAGGGTATAGAGTTTCTTCTTGTTTTTCCTGATTACTATCAAATGGCTCCCATACTTACTTTTCAAATGGCATTTATCCTCAGCTCATTACAGATACTGTTACTGTTTAGCCAGGAAAACAGTGAGTACCTGGAGCACCTTGACTCTGTGTTCTAGCCTTCAAAGTATTGCTAACCTAACAAGTGCAAAACAAGGGGTTTAGAACTTTCAACATGTGGTGACAGAACTGAATATTTACAATCATATTGGTGCACTGCAAGAACATCAACAGCAATAAGATAAGCTGTATCTCTACTCATTGGGCCAAATTCTGCTGCCTTTCTTCAACACAGTTACTCCAATGGAATTAGCTGAATGACTCCAGATTTTTATTCATGGAATGGAAAGCACAATCTGATTCACCATATGGAATCAATTTGGAAAGAAGTCTAGCTGTGAGTTTTATCTACAACTTATTGAATTGTTCATTTTTCTTATTTTCTTATTTCTATTCTTGGTTTCATTGCAGGTTGATAAGCAATCTGAATGTCTGCTGAGGACTAAAGTTATTATTAAATATCTGAATGTAAAGGCACCTAGAGAAATAGATGGACTATCCTATTTCTCAACCACCATCCAAGTTTCTTGTTGTTACTACCACACAGAACTCTGACCCAAATCATCACCAGCCCAAAGTGAAAGCGTGACAGTATAAATAAGTCAAAAAGAGTATTTATCTCTTGAATAATATATCCAGGCCTTGTTGTATGTTTATACAATCACAACTCTTGCAGAATGGGAGGAATTCTGTTCCTTGGGCTGAATACTTCACAGACCTCAAATGGACTCAGTGGCTCCCAGGCACTGCAGCCTCTGCTTCCAGGAGTTCCACACATCTGGATTTCTTCCACAGCTGCGGTTCTGGGTTCGCTACAGACCCCAAGCCCATCACACAAGTTACAATAGACACAACAGGTTGACAAATCCATTTGACTCTCATCTTACCAAGGATGCTCTCAAGCATTCAGAGAGAAAACTTGTGACACTAAATCCCAGCTGGATTGCCACATCAGGAATGTCTTTACTGGGATTCCCTATTTTGACAGCTTTGGACACAGAGAGCAAAACAAAGACCCATTAATTTCTGGCCAAATCAATAGGCATGAGATTTGTTCTGCCTCTTCCTCTGAAAGGCCTGGAATGGAGCTCATGGTAGGATTTGAGACTTGTGGGGGGGGTTTTTTTCCAGAGAAAGAGAGAGTATGTATGTCTGGTAAATAATTTTGAACCCATACACTTAAGATACAATTAAACACTTCTTTAATTCCATCTTAAAAACCACAGGGGTAATATTTTAATTTGAAAGGTGGATCCTAAACCATAATTTTTTTGAGGTATAATCATCAGTAATGTAGGGGGGTTTTATGAAATAAAGGGACAGATAAAGTTAGTAAAACAAACTATTGGCCCAAAACTAAATGTTCAATAATGTTATATTTGGAGAGTGTTGTCTTAAGATTTGATACAACTGTTACCATTCAATGAAAGCAAAATAATCTTCCTTATAAAAATAAACAGGAAACATAGCAAATAGCAGTTACAAACAGTTGAATATTTTTTTATCACTGTAACTTCCTGCAAGATTAAAACCAGAAAAGGTAAGTGAACTCTCTTCAGCACAACACTAGATTTTCATGAAATTGCAAAACTTTCCAGAAATTACTCGGAAATGGACAAAGCCAGTACTACACAAATATTTAAATGTTGTGAATGAGACACAGTAGAAGTAGGTTTGAATAACTGGCATTGTATGTTGTAGAAAAGAAGGAAAGGAAAATTGTTTCGTTAGTGTCAACTAATTAAAGGAAAAGCATACGATCCTCTTCTAAAGATAGAGGTAAGAAGCAACAAATTTATCTGAAAGTAATAGCAGTGTACTTTTAGCATGATTTATGAAAGACACTTTGCATTAATGCCCAAAGACAATTTGATAAGAAATAACCACTGATAAATTGATACAGCCTTATGAAATAGTCTGAAGCTGGACAACTGAATAGGTCTCCAAAGAGAAATGAGAAATAGAAAATCCATTTCAGCTCTACAGATCTGAAACAAACCTGAGCAGTCATGTTCTTGTCTGCTTATTTCGTGAGAAAGATAAGATTACACAGAAAGCAAATACTTAGGAAACCAGGTCACAGATACAGAGTCACCTGGACCACTCTGTGAAAAAGGCATGGCTATAAATCTGAGTTCCAGCAAGGCCAAGTGCAGGACACCCAGCTATGCAAAGTGAATGCTGCCAAGACAGCAGACTACATCTGGCAAGTTGTAGCTCTGGAAATACTTGGGATCTGGAGGTGTCCCTAATGCTGTGCTACAGCTGAAAGAGTTCATTTATTGCAGGGTTAGACGAGGAAATGTGATACTAATAAACGAGACAAGGAAAGTCACCATTCATTTACTTTGCGAACTGGTGCCCAACTCTGTACTGAGTACAGAGGAGCCATGAAGAATGCAAAAAATAGTTGGAAAAAAACCCAAAGGATTGAAATTTTTGTCTTATACTGAAACACTCGGGAACTCAACAGATTCCTGTGTCAAAGAGAATATAAAAGGGTGACTTGCTTGGCAACACCAATGTTGTAATTCTTCAGAGCTGAGAAAGATCAAATTATAAGAAGCTTAACTGTCTGAGCACTGGAGCTAGACAAATTCTGTACATTGACTGATTAGCAACTAGGACAGCTTAATAAGGTTACAGTGAATTCCCATCATAGGACATTTTAAACTAGAACTTGAATGTTTTCTAAATCAAATGCTTTTTTGGAATGAGAAATAACTTACGAAAGCCCTATGTCTAAGTTATGCTGGAGGTCAGTCTAAATTATGATACTCCCTCCATCTGTTTTTGTAGTCTCCAAGTAGAAGTCTCAGAATAAGCTTACAAAGGGAAGGAGCTGGCCTCCTAACATGTCTAGCTAACATTTATTTTAAAAGTTTTTGGTTCTGATTGACAAAATGCATTCTTCAATGTTAGTCTGCAGCAAAGTTATGGTTTTTTTAATCTTACTACTAAATTTTAACAACCAGTCTTTATTAGTTTAGATTGTCTTCAGCAGAAATACTTGTTAGAAGAAGCTCTTCTCTGAACAGCTGGTAAATTAGACAAATTCCCTTATAAAAGAAATTTAGAACTGAGAGAAAGAGACTTTGTGTAAGATTAGATTAACATAACTATTTACTTCCAAAAGGAAAGACCTAAAGGATAATGCCATAACATGTGTATCAAGTCACTTGTCTCAGCTCCAGAACTAATTACTATTACAAATATTGACTCTGCACATCCCACCAGCGATCAAACAAGATGTCTCTTACTAAATTTTCTTTGAATCAATCCCAGCCTCAGAACTATATGAGACTGTTCTACTGGTGTTTATATAGACCTCAGGCCAGAGCAAGTGATTAACTCCGGCTGCTTTGACTGCTTCAACAATACAGGACACCTATAAGCTGGACCTCTACATTTACTGAGTTTATTGTTGTCTCCTCAGTGAATTTGCTGTAGGTGAAGATGTACAGAGGCCTTTATTTTTCCAGCTCCCAGATTTTTCAAATTTAACTTTTCTTAGCACAAACGAAAAGGGGAAACAGTGAATAATGGAGCGATGTTTTTCCTTCTAGTAGTTTTTTTCCAGCAGTGTAAGTCCTTGTTAAAAGTTTTAGAAAAGAAAATTAAGATATATTAGAAGATATTTCTGTCAGGTGAGGTAAAACTTATTTGCCCTCATACCTAGGTTCTTCTGAAGAAATGAGAAAATGTATTTCTTTGGGGAAAAAACTGGGGAGTTCTCTCCTTTGTTCTCATTTGATGCCAGTGTCACTACACTTTTTAGCCTCCGTTAGTATATTACATTTTTCCATCTATGCTTAACATTAGATAAAAACAAAATTATATGACATACAGACACACAAAAACACAGGCTAAAAATGGAGACCAAGAAATACAAAATCTCAATCAGCTTTGGCAATATATCAGCTGGGGAAAAAAAAAAAACAAACAACCTAAAAAAACCCCACTAAATTCAAAACCCCCAAATTATGCACAAAAGTCTAAACATTTAATTAAGGTATTTCTAAAATCACATGCTTTGGCTTTCTTTTTAAAATTATTTTAATTTTTTTAAAATTTATTTAAACTGACCTAAATCTTTTAAGTAGAATAAAAAAAGGGAGTTAAGTAACATTGACAGGACTTCTACATGTTAAAAATGTGGGATATTTTCTCCATTTCTTTTTCCTCTCATTGCTTTTTTTTCATAATGCAGCTATGGAATGGAGAAATCCTTTTTCATATGCAAGGCTAAAAATCCCCCACTAAACCAATTTTACTATTTTTTCTAGAATAATTTTAAAACAGATTTGAATTCCACACAATTGAATGAGATTCACCCAATTCATACCTTCATTTGATCACACAGTTCCTAAAACCGTCAAGTGATAATTGTGGTGAAATCTAGGGTGCGCTACATGGTGAAAAACATCAATTCCTTCTGCAAGACTGAGTTTGCCAGTTTAAACTTTGAGCAAAATAATTTGTCAATGTCTAGCCTTTGTGGATCTATTTGCCCTGGTACACTTTAGCTGCCATTAGAAATGCTGAGGGTTAAAACAGCACATCAGCATGGAGCATATCTACTATTGCAACTTAAACACTGCTCTTCCTTATGCAAAAAAGAGTGTATATTAGCATACGTAAAACCTTTCATGAATCCCCATGCTATGATAAGTCAGAAGTGTTCAGAAATGTCAGTCTTCCCCGGAAGTAAATTGTATAACTATACTTTAGAGACAAATGCTTACTGCTGCTTAAGCTCAGTTTGTGGAAAGTAAATGCAAACTCTAATTTTGGCTTCATTTACTTTATTTCTTATTTTGTAAGTAATTTTGTAAGAAGTCTTCTCTTTCCATGGAGAGTATAAGATCATCTTCATTAACCAATATTTTTAATAAAAGTATGTTTCATGATCAATCAAGTAGAATAACTGCTGATTATTTTAGTGATAGAAACTCATTAACTGAGCTCATGTGGGCATTTATATTTTGGGTTGACTTCACACTCCATGGAAAAAATATTTCTACTTTTTTGGAAGTCTGATACTAACCAGATTTTTAAAACCTCATTGAAACAAAAATAATACTGTCTGTGCAAGAAGCTTCCTTACTAGTTTTCATGAAGGACCCTACAGGAGGACAAGTCCAGTAATATCTTCTCAGTGGGAAATTGAGACGAGAAGCGAATAAGAAATTTTAAGGGAATAAGAAATTTTGTCCTATATACCAAACCTGGTGATGAACTGTTGGGCATCTTGCTTTAGACATTAATTGAGCAGAGAAGAAGCATAAGAGTCATCAATACAGCCAGAGACACTGTTGGGAAGGTAGCGTATGGCACCTCTTTGAGAGGGCTAGAAATTATTCATTTCCAAGCAGTCAAACTGGGAGCAGAACACAATTTTACACTGTGTCTGAGAGACAGCAATAAGACTGAATGATATGCCAGCAAAAGGTAGTTAATTTTCTTTGTATTGGCAATACAGAATTTGAACTTGACTCATCTTTTCATCAAATTAGTAGTGGAGCAGACAGCAGACAATGTATCTTGTAGAGCACCTTACATCTGACACCTGAAATTCACTTTGTCCAAATTCAGCACTTTATTTTGGCAAGTGTTTATGTGTTCAGTTTTTAGGTCGTTACTTCTTGGACGATTCAGAGTATAGTAATTCAGGAAGTAATATTTTAAATCATCCAGTACAAGAAAGGAGGCTATTTTCTCATATGCTATTGCAACCATCCAAAGCTATTCCTTTCATGGTCTAAAAGAAAAGGGAAGAGGTAGAAAAAATGTTTGGAGGGAACTGCCAATAAAGGCCATTTATTTTGTATTTCACTTTTCAGTCCTTTTTTAGTGTTCAACTATCCTAAATTCTGAAGCAGTTCTTTTAATAAGATATTAATAATTTTAGAAACAACATTAGAACTAATCTTCTTACCAAATAGACAGGCCTGTTTTGATATTTTAGTAATGAGTAGCACCTTCAACCTTGACTATTACTTACTCTTGCACTGCTAAGTTGGCATCATTATAAAGTTTGTAGGTCTTTTCTTTCCAGACCAAAACAATGAAAGATTTTATCGAGACACGAAGTACATTCCAGGAATATGGACAATTTCTTTATTGCTGAAAGTGTAGCTTTAAAAATCTATAGATCTTACTTATGAACAAAAAATTCCTTATACAGCTGTATTGTGTTGTTTCCACATTTGTTTAAACACAGGAGTCTGGCTAAGGAATATACAAACGATTCATAAAAACATGCCTATGTTACACATGTGTGAACCACATGGAAAGTAACGTGGATTTCAAACTCAGGGCATGGGTTTCCCCTTTTATAACTATTCAAAGTAAAAATATTCTAAGTAGGGACATTTTTTCAATAACATTTTTTGAAACCTTAACCTCAGAGGGTATCAAAAATGCCTCTCATGAGATATGGGGCCACACATATTGCAGACAGCTGCTTGGAAAAGTTAACACCCACCTGAAAAAGCAAAAGGGATGAAGTTTCCACAGTTCATTCTTTTCAGTAAGCGAGAAACATACCTGGAAGACCGACCAGAGGTATCCTCTGTATACCTCCATATCTACTAACTGCATTTTAAATTCCTGATCAAACTGTAAAAAATGACTTATTCTACTGGCAACATATTATATAAAGTAAACCAGGAGATAGAAGTCGTAGTTCAAATAGTTACTGGCAGCAATAAGGTTCCCAATTTTATATGGTGTAGTTGACAAGCTTGAAGGATAGGATGCCACCCAGAGGGACTTGGACAATATTGGTAAGAGGGCCCATGGAAATCTCATGGAGTTCAACAAAGCCAAGTGCAAGGTGCTGCACCTGGGTGAGGGCAACCCCTGATATCAATACAGTCTGGGGATGAACAGATTGAGGGCAGTTCTGCCAAGAAGGACTTGGGGGTGCTGGTGGATGAGAGGCTGGACATGAGCCATGACTTGCAGCCCAGGCGGCCAACCGCATTCCAAGGGAGGTGATTCTGCCCCTCTACTCCACTCTTGTGAGACCCCACCTGGAGTACTGCATCCATTTTGAGATCCACAGCACAGGCAGCACATATTTAAGTGCTTATTATTGCCTAAGGAAGTAACATTCAGTTGCTGACTAGTAATTTTATCCTCATAAGCCAGTATGTAAGATTACTTTGTTTATCAGTCACACAAGAATGCAAGGACAACAGCTCCAACAAAGCTGTGCTATGTGCTCAGCCAATGGAGTGGTCCAATGAAGCTCCATTCTGCTTCACATGCAATCTCTGCTGGAGCTTTCCTCAAGCCACTTGACTCTCAGTTTAATGTAAACTGTAAATCATCCCAATTTCTTAACTTGTTTGTGTGCGTGTGAACTGAATTACTCTGGATATTGCTTTGTCTGAGTTTGTTTATTCCACAGTACAATAACAACAGGAATCTATATATTAGGTGAGGCTCAGATAGGAGTTCTGTGTCAGCTCTGAGATTTGACAAGAAGGTCTTTTATAGGAGTGCATCCAATGAACGCTGGAAGGCTGTTCCTTGTGCTGCAATAATTTTTTCAGTGTTTTGTTATAAAGCACTACAGCTAAGAGCAAAGGATCATTATTTTTTCAATCCAGACTATCTTACAAAACGCTTCTTGGCTTTGCACTCTGCTGCCTTTGCTCTTATGAAACTGCTTTACTGCAGTAAAAAACTCCCTCTGGAGTAGGTGCAAACTTAAATTCAGAGAACATTAACAGTAAATTTGTTTCAATTATTTTGAAGGCAGAAAAAGCAAACCATCACAGGTTCAGATATGGTGTTAATGAGAACAGCAAAGACCCTATAGCGAAAAAAAGAAAAGGAGGATGGGAAAGAAGGCAACAAAGGCAGAAGGAGAAAGAGCAAGAATAAGTTTTGATAGACAAGGAAAGAGAAAAGCTCTGCTGTTTTCAGGTAGTGTAAATGAAATGAGTCATTCCTTGTAACCTCAATATTTTTGCTATAAAGAAAGAAGATAAGGCAAGATTATTTTAAGCATGATTATTTTAATTATTTTAAGCAATGTGGGCTCCAGTCCCAAGTCCATCTTTACAAACTGTTCATGGAATGGCAGGGATATGGATGGACATGATGTGAGGCTCATCACATAAAAATGAGGATTAAAATAAAATCTAATATTTTCTTACAGGAAACCCACAGTATGGTGCAAATGAAGTAAGACAATGGTCTAGCAAATAGAAGAGTGACAAATGGTGACCCTGGGGGTTTCTGCTATGGCTGTTCTTTTGGGAATGAGAACTGCGGTGACTATGGAAAAAAAAAATATTAGATCTATCTGGAGACCAATAGGTGCAGCTGCAGAAAACAACCATCTCAAGACACCATCCTAAGGACCTTAAGTCACCTATCACTCTGGGGCCAGTATAGCTGAAGTGGTTGCTTATCCCATGTGCCAGATTTGCCCCATCCTGCGTCAGCAGGCGGGAGACTGAGCATGTTCTGCTCCAGCAGAGACATTGAAAGTGTAAGCAACATATGTAACTGTTGTCATAGAAAGTATATATTCCCATCAGCTCCACTGTCAGATACTCTGAAGCCATGGAAAATGCCATAAAAGATAAACCATGGACTCCTTTGTTCATTCCACTTGTTTGAATTGTTCTCTGCTCTACTCTGCTTTGAGAGCTCTTTATCAGCACCATTTGTACAAAGGCATCAGTCTGTTTCTGATAAGTGTTGCTGATATCATTACTGCTGAAGGATTGCTAGGGGCATTTATTTCTGAACAATGAACAATGAGCCATTGGCAACATGTAATCATGGATTTATCCACTTATCTATTAAGATACTTAGTAAAATTTTGGTATTCTGCTGCCTGTTGGTATTTAAATCCCATCTCCATCTGGCCATAAAACCACAAGAGTTTGTAGTGGTAAAGTACTCAGTATCCCACTGCCTCAAACACAGAAGGTTTCAGGACTCAGCTTAACAAGCTGGGAAAACTCTAGTTTACCTTTCAGGCTTGGCACCACTTGCACTGGAGGGCTAAGCAGCAGAAGGAATCCTGGGAGCATTATTCATTTTAACAGTATTTAATTTATTTCTTCTAGCACAAAATGCTTATTCAGAGGAATATCAGTGCATACCTGACACCAAAAATAATTTTTTACATACACTTGGATGCTCAAAGAGTGAACAGAATTTCCTTGGCCTCAGAGGGGAGAAGAGGAAGTAGATCAAATCCTGTTTGTAAAGGGAGAATTGAAGAGAAAGCATCTCTGTCAAGCTCTTTGTGATAGATGTGATATTATCTCAAATACACCCAAGTCAAAAGCACACTGTGAAATTCATAACAGTCAGATTATCTGCTATCCATCTAAATGTTTTTGAAAACTGTAGCCGTGATGTCATCAAAGAAAAGTTCTTTTTTTTCTGTTTTTCACTAACTGCCATAATTTTGAAGAAAAAAAAGTTGTACTGGAAATTCCCACTGAGCCAAATTTAATTTTTAGGTGATGTGACACTTGGTTTCCTAGAGCTACATTAGAAACATCTGGTAGAAAAAGTTACTTCTTGAACTGTATTTTTAAAAAAATATCCTCTCCAACCCTCTTAATTAATCTTCAGAGACATTAGCATTAGAAGTAGTTCACTTAATGCATTTCAGAAATAAAAGTTGAAATATGATCACTGGGCAATTATTTTGTTGATACTTACACAGTGTCAATAATAGCTCTGTAGCTAAAGCTGTTGTAGCATACCCAGAGTTTGGCTCTTCTTAATTATCCAGGGTAGCACAGTTCACTAAGCATGTCACTTGGCACAGCTCCTTGCAAAGCAGAATTTTCCTGAAAAGTTTGTTTATAAAAGAGGTAGGGAGAAAAAGGGAGGGGCTGGAAGTGAAAGATGCAAAGCTGACAAGCACAATTGCCCATTGACACTCAGGCCCTCTTACCCTGAGCAGCTGCAGTACCTCCAGGTGAAGCCATCCAGTTTAGAGCCAGGAGACTCTGCTTGGCTTAGTGGTAGGACAAAACATTTCCCCATGGCACGTGGCATGGCCCTGAGCTGGGGAGCTGTAAGAGTCAAGTGCAGCTTGGAACTACAACATTTTGCAGAGGTCTTGAGGGTGCCCAAGATGAGTTCCTTGTAGCTGCACTGAACTTTAACACTAGACAGTATAAAAATACCTGATCCATCCTGAAGGCACCGTGGATATTTTTGTTGAGTTCACCAAGTTTTGAGTACAATCTATTAAACATGATGAAAATTAATCCACTGCTACCTGTGATAGTCAGGTTTAAATAAACACCACACTTTAACTTCTCTCTTATTGCTGTTGCTATACTTACTAGCTATGTTCAACGCATGAACAGGTGTAAGAGCAAATAACACCTTTAAACTTTGCCTTTGTTATCAAGAGATCATTTAGTACAGCCTGTACTAGATGTTTTATTAAAAATAAATGTTTTATTAAAAATAAATATGTCAGTGTTGAACTGCAATCTTATCATCCACAGAGCTCTCTGCGTGGGACATAAGACTCATTTAAATGCACCATCCCTCTGAAAGCTTTTTAATTCAATTTTTTTTATGTTAAAATTTTCTTTGACTACAGTTTTATGATACAACAGAGGTTTATACATGTCATCAGTTTGTCTGAATAGTAAAAAAATATTCAGGAACAACAACAAAAAAATCAGTCATTTTGTAAGAACATTTCTGGATTTCACTTCAATTTTTTATGTGGGACATTTTCAAATTTAACCAACCTCTATTCCTTTACCCAGCTGAATTTTGTATGTGAAATGTTAATGTTGTAAAATTTTAAAAATGTAGTGAGCTTATTTGGTTTGTTATTTATTTATTATTTGTGAGCACTAAATGAGTCCTGGTGACAGGGAAATCAATTGAGATGAGAGAGTTTTTACTCAGAATCAAAGATGTGCATCTGGTTTTTACTTTTTAAAAAAACTAAGAAGTTTGAAGTACTATGGAGTCAGCAATGAAACTACAGCTATTTCTAATTATTACTGTGTCTGACAGGATGCATATGTTTATGGAATAATCTATGCATAACATGAAAAAGCTCTTTTTACTGTTTTTGAAACAATGTTTACATCAAAGTAAAACATATGTGTGATAAAAGAACAAAGCAGAAATCCCTAGTTGCTAGTCCTATTTGAGGACTATATATAGAATATTTACAACATTTTTTGGTGTGGCAGAACTCTGTGTGTCAGAGTGATTAATTAACAGACATGAAAAATTCAAGGACCATGAAGGGCTGGGGAAGATACAGCATCAACTAAACTATCAGAATAGGTAGAAAGGAGCATTTGGATTTGTCAGGGGCTTGGTGCAAAGGTCTTTTATTACTCAAAAGGCACCTGGACCCAAAGCATCAACTGGAAGCAATTTTACAAATCAAAGGAGATAAACTATGTGAAAAAATTATGAGTAACTAGTTTACTCAAAGGACTTGTAACAGGATCTGGAGCTTTCATCCGTGCCCAATTAACAGTGGCCAAGACTAAGTCTCATTCAGAAAAAAATGAGTAGATGTTCCCATCACAAAATCACCACTACAGCTGACACCAATTGACTTTCATATTGGTCATGTCAACAAAGAGCCAATGATTACATGACTGTGAAATATTGTCTTTCCAGAAAGGCTTTAGGATGGCTGAAGAATGATGTCTAGACTGTGTCTAAACTGGGAACAGACATTGCTTAAGCTCCTGTTCGAGGAACTGTAATTGGCCTGATTCTTTTACTGGACACAGATATTGTAAATCAGGATTGCTGACTTACAGCAGCTTCAGTGATATCCATGGAAATGGTTCAACACAAAATTTGTGGATGGAAGGACTGGGTTGGATCACTGTAAGTTGCCCACAGCGCTACCTGCGGAAGAAAATGCTTCCCCTGCAGTGCATCCATCTTATTAAGAGTTGTTGAGTAACAAAAGAAGAGTCTGACCAAAACCATTTTATTGTCAAATGGGAAATACTTTGAAACGATCCTTTCAGTTCCTCAATGGGGTAAGACACACAGTGGTATGCCCCCTCTTGCTCTTTGATGGCTGTTTTTTCGACATTCAGATATAAAAATATATCATTTGAGTGATCTAAATTTTCTTTCAATATTTATTTCATGTCTTCTGTACCATCCATTAGTTCCATAAATAGAATAATATTTAGTTAGCTAAAATGACATAGTTTAAGTATGACTACTGTGTCTGGAGATAACGTGAGCAAATGTCAGCATAAAATTTATAGGTACAGAAACATAAATAATTCTTTAATAAATTCTTTCAATCTTAACATAATCAGTGGGAAACTAGATTAGTTGCTGTCTCCCCCACCAACCATAAAAACACAAGCTCATAGTGGGATTGGTTGCTAGATGGAAAACTTCATTTTGGATAAGAGACATTTTTAAGCAAAAAGCTGTTTATTTAGCCAAGGAAGTTTGGCTGTAGTGAGTAGGCATCAGAATTGTTTATTATTGGAACCGAGAAGCACATTAATTATGTGATTTGAGTGACTGGGTAGCATCAGCCCTGCAGGTTTTGCACGTCAAATGCCCTCATCTTGCATGGTGTAAACTGACCCCTGAAGTGCGCGTCTGTGCACCAGAGGTTAAAGGAGGACCCTCCTTCATCCCCACCCAGGGTCTGCCAGGGTGGCTGCACCACAAATTTATGTTTTAGGGAGATCAGAACACTTTGATATACTGCACGGGGCAGCAGCATAGCTTCAATTTCACTTACATGTTGTGATTTCCTATGAAAGATCATCTGTCATTGGGAGTTCTTGTAACACATTTGCAAATAAGGTCAAACAATTTGTTCAGAGGTGAACACGGTAAGTATAAACACATTGTAAATATTTGAGTATGAGTTTAATGGTGTTTGAGAGGCTCACACAAAAAACCTCACAAATAAAATCGCTATATTTAAAAACAAATTAGAAACTTGCACATTATTTTAGCCTTTGGTGGACATTCATCATCATTATGGAAACTTCTGTTTATTTGGGTTAGTGTGGGGGAAAAAGGAACATTCAGAAAGGCCCAGTGAGCCCGAACAGGGCGGAAGGGGAGTGCCAGCGGGGCCCTGGGGCTCCAGCCAGCCCCTGCAATCACCAGGTGACACCACAGGCCTGTGAGTGCCACCACCACCTGGGGGACCAACTGTGCCCTCCCACTCAAAAATCCATTAGGCTTGGCCAAAAAGTACTTTCACAGGCAAATTATGGCGTACAGGAGCACCAACTTTGGTGTAGTGGCACTCTTAGAGGGAAATGACCCTGTGACAGGCAGTGGAGGGATGGGTGGGCTCTGTGGGCAGCACATGGTTCTGCTTTGACTCTTGGGGTGGGGGGCAAAGGGTGTTTCAGTGTGGAAAAACTCCCTGTGGTTCTGTGCTGCATTTCCTGGAGACACTTCACACTCTGAGGAAGATAAAGTGAAGCTGACCACTCCTAAAATTACCTTAGTTCCACTGTGCTTAGGACTGGAGAACCCCCAGTGTGCCCCAGAGGTATTGATCAAAGCACCAATGGGAATTTCTTGAAAATCCATCCTGAGTACTGCCATAACCTCCATAGAGAAGGTTCCTTGCAGAAACATCTATGTCCATATTCCAGCACACTCCTACCAAAGCAATTTCTTTCACAAGGGCTTTCAGGTCCCCTTTGTACCACTGCATTTTGATATGGCTTTTGGAGAGAAAAATCAAGATATTTCCAGAGTATTCCCCCCCAAAATTTACATCCCTGAATAATCTCCAATCCAAGTTAGATTTGAAGAGTATTAAATCTATTTCTGATTCCAAAATGGTAAAAAAAATGGCATTCAAATAAGTCCAAGAGTCATGATTTTCAGGACTGCCATATCCATACTTCAGCTGTTTGTACAGGGCCCAACCCTGCAAACGCTTTTGCACATAAAGTGAGGAAAGCCATACCTGAGTGTAGACATTTCCAAGCTTCCATTTCCAGCTTCTAAAGTCTTTGAAACAGAGAACTATGTGTATGTGGAACTGTACCTAAAGCGTCTGGCATGTCTGGGAGGTACTGTAATAAATCTTCATAATAATTATGTATAAATATGCAAATTTAATTATGCAAAGTATGTAAGAATCAATGGATTAGAATATAAATATATAGGTGGGACTCCTAGCATCAAAAGTGACGTCTCTGTCCAGTGGAATGGTATATGTGCAAAATTCCAGTTCATTAATCTTACTTTTGCTCTTTTTGAGTAAAATTCACCCCAGGGTTTCATTTGGTCTCTCAAGAAGCCATACTATAAATCACACTATGTATAGTGCACAAAGATAATTATTTTGCCAAAGTTTAAGCTAAGTATTCCACTGCTGTGCTGTCATTTTTAAGATTTTTTTTTCCCCCCTTCTGTGGTATTATAAATTGCAATGCTCAGATACACTTCATACCTGTTACAGAGTACCATTAAAAAAATGGATTCTAGGTGCCAAAATAGCAGGGAGCGCCGGCAGCTGCTTTGGGACCTCTGTGTTAGCGAGCCTGTGTGTGAACAGCTTGTTTCCTCCGTGGCTGTGGCCGGAGGAGTGAGCTCTGCACAGCTTTTCACAGCTCCTCGGGGAAGGGCAAGCTATTGCGTAGGGACTGACCTTCCTGTCAGCCCATGAGACACCACAAACCAAACCTGGTGGAGAACTGGACTCAGACTGTTTCTCCTCAGCCAAGATCACACCCTTCTGGAGATTGCTTTGTCCCAGCACAGAAGTGTGAGCTGCTGCAGTAATTCTACCATGAATAAGAGCCTTTCTTTTGAGTCATATACTTTTGTTTCCAGCCTACAGTGTCTTGGCTTACTACTGTGCTGGGGATTATCCCTCCAAAAAGCCAGAGCTTGGAAAATGAGCTATTTTCAGCAGCTATGAAACTAGGTTTCAAAAAGTGTTTCCCTCTTCATATAAATATATATATATATGTGTCTGTGTATGGTTTGGTTTCAATACAGTGAAACTATGTAAATTATTGTAATAATAAAAAATATAATAACATATTTTAGTACCATAATGTAATAGGAAAATGTAATAGCAATAATATTAGAATTACTATTATAATTATTACTAGTAAAATAATACGCTTACAGTTAAAGCTTCATTTTCCTAGGTACCAGTCAAACATAATGAATTGGACTCTTTTTTCCAAGCACCAAAAGCCTCAATCTTACAGGAAACTCCATGCAGACAAATCTCAAATGAGCACAGTTGGGTCCTTGGTAGCTCGGGAAAATAACCCAGCAATGGCTGCAGCAGGACTGTGATCCGAGTAAGGGTCATAGAAGAATTGATGAGAAAGAAAAGGTAGGAACTATTACACATGTACAAGGACATATTTATATCAACAGTCTGAATTCAGTTCTCTCCTATCCTTAAAATCCTATCAAAACTGCTGCAAGCAGCATCAGAGTCATACGGGTACAATTTATGGCAGTATTTGGCACAGACAGTGTGTTTCTCCATTCCATGGGGCTGGGGTTCCTCAAAAATCTGATCAACTAATTCATAAATACCTTGTGTAGTTATATTACTGTGTATTAATGTGAGATAATATATTGTTATATACTTCATAAGATCAAATACAAAGTTTATGAAAAAGAATCCTTGGCACTGCAGAAGCTGTGAAACTATGCATACTTAAAAGAGAATACTGCAACACAGTGCAGCTCTGAAATCTTTACTGTTTTTTTAAAAATTCCTTCATTTCTTGAAGGTCTCTGGAATTTCTTCCATACCAGAGCACTCCGTAGTATGTCACACGCATCAGAAACTAGGGTGAAATCTTGTCCTTTGCTCATCCTTTTAATGCCTTACTTTTGAGTCTCCTGTGGTTGTACTTTTTTCATTAAGCCTTCTAAAAGAGCAGTAGCACAAACAGATCTACCTCTGAGTACATCAAATATTGTATTTCAGCCTTTCTTCATCAGAAACCAGATGCTTCAGGTTCTACATTAAAGCTTGAAGTGCTATGCCCTGGCTTACAGATATTAGTCCTTCCTCCTCCCTGTATGCCTTCTAGTAGCATCCTGAAGCACATGTCAGTCTTGGGGCTTTGTTAATACCCATTTCACTTACTATTGGCTACAGAAATCCTTAAAAATACCCATTCTGCAAGAGTATAAAGTTTATGCAGATGTATCAGACTGAGTGGGGCAGCAGGGTTAAACTGTGCCAGCAGAGTCCATGTCCACGAATAAGTTATTTCTTTCCTTTCCCAGGTTTGTTTCAAGGACATGTGTGCCTGAAGAGGTAGCCCAGAAGAGATGAGTCAGTAGGATGCACATTTAAAAAGGGGGGAAAAAGAGAAATTTTTATGGAAAAGCCAAATGGAAATAAGAACAAAAGAGCAATGGAGGAAAACCTGAGGCTGGAAAGAGTATGAAAGCAGGAATAATGGCTACTCTGTGGTAGGTACAGGACAGTCAAACTAAACTTCTGGAGCTACTGCTGCCCCAACTGTTTCCCCCGAAATGAGAGCCAGTTTACACAATCTGGCCTGAAAAACTGCAGCAGGGTAGCAGCTGAGTCACAAACTGGTCCTCCTTGCTTCAGGATAACCATAGAATCACAGAATATCCAGAGTTGTAAGGGACCCACAAGGATCATTGAAGTCCAACTCCTGACCCTGGACAGGATAGACCCAAGAATCACACCATGTGCCTGAGAGCATTTACCAAACACTTCTTGAACTCAGACAGGCAGTGACTACTTCCCTGGGGAGCCTGTTCCAGTGCCCAACCACCCTCTGGAGAAAAGCCTTTTTCTAGCAATACATCACACAAGGGTGGAGTGATTGGTATATCTTCATCCATCCAAATCCAATCTGACACTGTAAGTCTGTCCAAAATCTAGTCTAAAAGCTGTACTGAGGGACAATAAAAAACATTTTGCCTTTTACACAATGAGGAAAATCAAATTAGCAAAATTAGATATCTCATGTGAAAAAAACCTGCTTGCCAGAGTCATATTATTTAAAGTTTTGATTGACCTGAGAGACTTTCTACACTCTCTTTCCTCTGCCTCCCACTCCCTGTACTATAGGAGGATTTTTTTATTATTTTTAGATGTATCATGACAATAAATTTAAAACTTTTGGATCTCTCAACTCACTCTTCCTAGTTGGCGCCTCATTTGAGTAATGGGTCATGAAGTTGACATTCCTCCTGTGATGTATTGCTTGCTAGAGTGGCACTGACCACAAAAGGCAGGTCAAATACTCTTTTAATTTAATCTTTTACAGCTAGAGATGCAAATGCTATAAAAAATGCAAAAGAGAATATCCATGCGATACTCTCACTGGGGAGAGTATCCATGGGGGAGAGAGAGAGAGAGACGGCATCAGGAGCCAGGGAGAGCTATATCTCAGGAAACATGGCTTATTTTGGGGATGAGCCAAAGACAGAATAACTAGTGAGAGGGAAATAACAGAGAGTTTCTGAGGTTTTTTTCACTAGTTGATTACCTTCTGTTTAAAGGTTTGGCTCCAAAGTCCTTTTAGGTGGCTTCATCCAGAATACCCTTCACAGCAGAGGAAAATTGTTACTCCTGGAAAATTACAGCTGAGTACATTAAACTTGGTTTTCTGTCTGTGATTTTGATTAAAAATATTTCTTAAAATACATGTTATTTCTGTTAGGCCATTACTCCTGATGGCACAGTCCTGAAGTTTTTTAGATTGCTGCGATTTATTACACTGTTTCTTAAAGTTTAGTGTGTCCTCTTATCTTAACTGAGAGGAATTAGAGTACACGCAACAAGAACATAAAAAGAAAATAGTGAACTGTTTAGCAAACCACTACCACTTTGCATAGGATTATGAGGTTATGTTAACCATTTAAACAGCCAAATTGACATTATTTTTTTAATCTTTGTCCACTGCACTCGATGGAGTAATGTTTCTCTATTTGTTATAGTTTGATTAGACATTCCCCACAAACAAATAGAAACTTTTCAAAGTTATGAATCTCTTTTTCCATCAGTGCTTTGCCATTTTATTATTCCCTGGGCTGCACACAAGGTATATCCTTGTTTTTTAGATCCTCCTAGCTTTTCAGTCTTTCTATTTTTCACTGAAACACAAAGTTTTGTAAAACCACCATCAGGAAAATCGTACACCAAAGCTTGTCTTGAATGAGAAGAGACACATGCTTGTACTTGCTAAGGATGCTGATACAGTTTCAGCAATCTGATTTCAGGCAGGAGATTAATAGTTCTGACAATTATTAATGAAGATGAAGGGCACAGATGAAGGGCAATAATTCTGCTGAATCCACAACAGTATTTTTTGTTGTTTTTCAGCCCCACATGTTGATTATGCTGATCTATCTCTTCATGAAGAAAACCAAATGTCTATATTTCATCTCTGCTGAAGGCACCCCATAGCATTTTAATGTTGATGAAAAAATTCTGACACTCCTATTCATTCATCACTGACACTGGAAAATTATGACATATCATGAGAATGTCTCAAGAAAGAAAAATATTTGTATTTGCCTTTTCGTATCTTGACCCTCTGAGGTTATTTGCTTAATATTTTCAATTTATATCCACATCCTGAAAGGCTAGTATGTCTAAGTTTCCATTAAAATTTCCTAGTTTTAATGGAAATTTAGATTCTCACAAATTTCTCCTATCCAAGCGGCTAAGGCACAGTAAAAAACAAATATCACAAGACTTTGTGATAAAATTGAAAAACTTGGCAGCACTCATGCCTCCTGCTGATTAGCTTTTTAATCTATGAGCAATCTGATATAAAACCAATGGAGTAAGTCACCAGTAGATAATATTCACGGTAAAGCTGGCAGAAATATGTCCTGTTTAAAACAAAACAGGCTGAAAAAAGTTCTGAAACTGACAGTCTTGGTTAAAGTATATACACTGTATAAAATGTATGCACATATACGCACACTCATAGATCCATATACACACATATATCTACACTGTTAAAAAACCTGTACCAGGTTAAAAACTAAACAGAGTTACTTGGGTGATGTTTCCACTATGAACTCACCTTATTAAATAAAACACCTAGTTATTATTACTCTGTTAATTTTAAATCAAGTGAACTGCATCTGTATGAAAACAGAGAAATTTGTTTTTGTCTTGCCTTTTAAAAGCCAAGCTGCCACAACTGTGTGATCACAAGATGATACACGACATGAATTGACACATATACCGGGTTGGCTAGAGAAAGCATAGCTTGTATCTGACAATTATAAAACCATGGATGTTTTTGAGGACTTAGATTTGTTTGTTGTATACATCCTCTGATGCACAATAAATATATGTGACAGCCTCTCCTTTAGACAGGACACTTGAAAAACCTCTTTCTTTCTCTTCTACTTCATCACCGACTTTGACACTACTTGTAAGAACTTAATTGCCTTCTAAATATCAGCTACCTCTGTCAAATTTACTTGAAATCAACCAGTGTTTTAAAAAAGATTATTTTGGGGAAACACAATGTGACTACAAAATAAGAAAAAAAATCATGTATTCAGCTAATAGAAGTAATTATGGCTTATTTCTGTATTCTATCACAAATCCCCATGAGAAGCACTAGCTGGCATTTGTAAATGGCAGCTGCTGGTTATGAGCTACTGTAATCAATCTTCATGCTACTGCAGTTATCCACATAAGAATAATCAGTGAGTTTGAGTCAACAGGCTGAAGCATGTACCATTTATTCCTATCCACCTAGTAGTATAAAAATAAAAGCTCACCAGGTCAGAAAAGAAGGCAGTAGCTTCTTGTTTTATGCCATATTTAATACAAATACAGTACTTTAATACAGGGCATTCACAAAGTCTTACCTTGCACATTCACTTTATTGGTTTGATATATTCAGAGAAAAATGAAACCAACCTGACAGACAATATTGCATTAATGTCTTAGTCATTCTGAGCTTTGATATCAATGGCACTGAAAAAATGGTGATTTATAAACAGATACTTTGTTCCAAACATATGGTCTTATATACCAGTAAAGACTAGAGTATAAGTTCCCCAGAGTATTTATATTGCTGAGTAAAGGACAAATTTCTGCTAAATTATATTATGGAATTACTATCTCTGGCAAAATATTTATGGACATGATTTCTACATAGATATAGATTTAGAGAAGATATCTTTTTATTAGCCATTAAAAAAAAAGTTGAATACTTACCAAACTGAGGAGTTGTCCTAAAACTGAAAAATTCCTGTGTAAATTTGAAAAGCTGAATCAATCAAAACCTTTTTCCACACAGGAACCACAGTGGACCCATATTCAATTTTGATTGTTATGTTCATGTTTTAGCAGTTAGTTACATGTGTCAATGAATCACAGATTGACTACTATTAAAAATAGATAAAGTAGTATTTCCTTTAATGTAGATGTCCTGAGTGTTTGAATCTGAGTTCAATCAGATGCCTTGAAATGTTTATACAGTAGGGGAAAGAAGAAAGAAATGGATGGCTAGTCTTCTCATTGACATTCATTATTTTATGTTTGAAATCACATTTTAGTCTCACTTAAGCCAGTCATTTTCAGCTCATGGGCTGTAGATAAAGGGATACATGGACTACTTTGTAAAAAGCCTGTAGAAGGTAACTACAAAGAACAATGTCAGTAGCTCTCATGAAAATGGGCTCCCATCTCTCCTGCTGAAAAAGTTTGACCATACATCTGGTAACCCACAATTTTGAATCAAAAATCAAAAGCTTAAATTTAAGAAAGTATATTTTGTTAACTCCATCTTTATATGTCAAATGCCTATAATTGGAGTAATCATTCATGAGAATCTTCATATAACTTTAATCTGTTTTGTCATTTTTCTCCAGAGGCTTTCTCTGCCTAGCATGTCTACTTACACTGAGGCATCCAAAACTGAACTGTGGTGCAACCGGAAATGTATCACTGTATCAAATCATTATTACAGTGAGATATTACTCCTGTGAAGTATTTCTCTAATCCTTCCCTTTGTTAGTTTATTTTGGAAAGGTATATTTATTAAGCTGTAATACTCACAATGAGTCATATCTGTTTCCTCAGGAAACCATGTTAGATCAAAATCCATTATAATAATGAGAAGTTTATTATATTTTCTAATACATACTGCTTTTCATTACAGATGGCAGAATGCTGATAGATGGATGGAAAAATGAATGCTGTGGGCAAATACAAGTATTTCTAGGAGTGTCTAACAGTCGTCTTTAGTTGTTACTGATCCAGAACAATTTGTTAACAAATTGCATTAAAACTCTTTTTTCAAAATAATTCAAATAAGAAACAGCAGTCTAACATATTTTCTCATTGCTCTTTTAATTTAAAATCAGCTATTTTCTATTAATTCTAAGCATCTTCTTGGCTGGCAACGTGACTTGCTATTTATTTTATTTCAAAACTTCTCACAAAGGGTCCTGTCATAAGTCTTTTGAAATTCCACATGAATTATGTTCAAAAGATACATTTCATCTCTTACTTTATGCACTTTTTTCAAGGAATTCTTGAAAGATAGAGGAACACAATTTGCCCTTACAGAAGCTGTGTCTGTTGGTCCTTATCGTACTATGCTTATCTTAATGTGTAATCTAGTCTTGAAGTAGATTCCATTTGAGGTCTTATCTTTCCCAACTAGAGCAGATTAAAGAGGAAAGTCTTTGTTCATTGAAGTGCTGTGACTTACTTGCTCTCAAATCCTTGGAATTCAGAGCCAGAGCCCTGCAAGACTGCTGTCTAGCAAAAGGTTTTATGCACTTGCTTAACCCTAAGCACAAACAATCCCACTGCAGTCAGCAGCCCTCTCTCTTGCTGAAAACTACATGTGGGATCAAATACCTTCCAAGCTGTTTTGAGCAAGTAAAAAACCTGAACCTTGACTGAAGAAAAACAGTAGAATGCAACTATCTCAGGTAATTAGCACTTTTTCTTCTTTCAATACTGTTTCCATAAATCATATACAACACTCAGATCATTCAGAAACTTTCTCTGTTAAATACCCTGTTTCATTAGTTCTAACTTCCTCAAACACATTTTCTGTCATACATAAGGAACTGCCAAATGTTTCCAAAAGAAGCACATCATGGGAACATTTCTAGATGAGAAAAATTAAAAGAAAACATGTGCCTGACTTTTCCAAAGCCTGTTAGAAGTTCTGACTAAATTTCTGTTCTCCTCACATGTATGGCTTTCAAGATAACCTTACACCTAACACCAAACTGACAGAATTAGCCTTTTAGACATTTTTCCAGTGACTAGCGGAAAATATGCCCCCTCTACCCCACCTTCTGCTATATCTCTTACTGTGAGGTTGTTTAGTTTCACTGTGTTAGCGTCCAATGCAAGTCATTTTTGCTGCGTGTAACTGGGTCTTTTAACTGTTGTAAACCCTTTGAAGTTTCCTCTTTCTGCAAAGAGGTCAACGCGGTCTTTCTTTTGCCCTTTCAAAAGGACCTTTCATTCATTCCTGTGTTTGGTCAAGTTGTTGTGGGTTCTGCTCTGGCCTGGCACCCTGAGTCCCCCCTACACAAGCAATTGCTGCTTTCGTTGCTACTGCTGTTTGTACTCCTTATTGCTTCTTTCATTTATCTTTGCTGACACACCAAAGGAAAGAGGGGGCCGAAAGGGGAGAATATGGCTGTAAGCTAAATTGATTGCATGTTAGATTTCATGGAAGTCTGGCAGGAGGAGTTGAGTGATCTCAAGGGTTTCAGGAATATTTTCGTTCCTATTGTGCAAATCAATCAAAGCACTCTCAGCCCTGGCTACCCGCCCCCTTGGCAGCCCAGAGCAGAGCTCGCTGCATTGTCAACAAAAGTTTGAATAGAACAAAAGTCTCCCAAGTGGACACTGTATTCACTTGATGAGGTCACATATTACCCAACATTTAATAAAATTCACATGAATTTGAAAAGGATTCCCAGATAGATCAATGACTGGAAAAGTAGTAAATTTAGCTGGTAGAAGTGATGTCCTAGAATCAACATGTGGCAGTTACTCTTCTGTTTAGATATGAAATATCATGGGTGTCTTGGGACTATTAGAATGAATTCTTGCCAAATAAACATATCTACCACTTTCCGGTGATGTTTCCACCCACCTTGCATCTGTCATGGAGGAATTCGTTTAAAGTGGCTTGCCTTTTCCCAAGCCCTCATCCACAACACCAGCTGACCAGGCTGGTTTGGATCCGTCGCAGCTTTAAATGCTTCCCTGTGGCACAAGCATAAACACAACAGAGCCAGCAGAGATGGTGAGGCTCAAGCAACACCTAAGCAATTGCCTCCCTAAGTGCTTGGGCAGAGATGTCTCCAGTAGATCACACTCCCTCCCTTTGTGCCAGAGCATTGTCTTAACCTTCTCTAAAAACCAGAACAACCACTGTCCTACCACTTTCATCCTTCTTTTTCCTTTTAAATCCAGGAGATCCCCAGGTTACATCAACTCTGCTAACCTAGTCTTCCACCAGGTCCTGAAAAAAGGTGATCTTAGCAATTCGGGTTGTTGCTACAGTAACAAACTCTTAAATTTTGGCACAACATGTGAGTTTTTAATTTCATGCTTGAAAACAGAGTGAGAAATAATGACTCTGCATTCTTCCTTAGCGAATGTACAGTCTTAAGCTATCTAAGGAACATAAGGCCACATGATGTGTCACTGTTCAAAAATTCAAAAGGAATCCAAAGGAGTACTTCTTGCTTGTTCCTCCAACCTTATCTGGTTCACCACTAGCTTTGGCAATCACTGTCACAAGTGAGAGCTGAGGGAATGTTGAGTCTGGAGTCATCACTCAGCTAACAAGTTTGTGCTTCTGCAAGATACATAGCAACTTGCTGACTGCCAGCACCTTATTTTGGACACAAGTCAGACTAGAAAGAGAATGGGTACAAGAGCCTGCAAAAACCCTTGGCTTTGGGCAGGCCTCCATTCTTTAAAAACCATCCTGCACCTAGTTTGGATTTTGTAATCCTATTTGCCAGAACCTCTTGCATTTGTGGGCCATATTAATCAGCCTTCTCTGCAGCAAGCCACCAAACAGACTGTTCATTTGGAGTGTTTGCTTTTTAGTAACTCATTTTCTCAGTACAAATATATGTCCAATTAACATATTTGTGAGAGGAGAAATATGCAGGTACAATTTTAAATCCATATAAATATGCAATATGAATATAAAGATTAGAAGAAAAGCCCTCGAAAGGTACATACAGGGACATACTTTGAATATAAGAATTATTTTCATTCTGTCTCATCCTTTGTTTTTAGAGAGAAACAATTTATTTTTAGAAAAATATACAAGATCAAATTTTCCAACTGGCTGACCAAATTCTTTCCACCAATGCCATGCTTCTGCAACCAGAAGAGCAATAGTGCACAGAATGTGCATAGGCTTGCCCTTTACGCATTTTCATGCACAATTACTTTGTAGAATAATTTCAGCTGTATGGTATAGAAACATGAAGTTTGACTTTATTGGAAAGGCTGAGATTTTCAGAAGAGTTTAGGGATTGACTTTTGCTAAATATAGGTGACAGTTATTGTCTGGCTAAAATAATCTCTTAAAAAATTACAGTCCAAAAAACCCACGTGATAACTATCAGTTTAAGAATCTAACAGAAAAACTGTATTCTTTCTGGGACTTTGCAGAGGCAACCAGAAAACCACAATTAAGGAACATTTAAAAACAGAGCAAAACTTTGCCGTTTATAAAAGTGAGTACTCTGATGTCCAGCCAGTTTATCTCATAAACTTCTCAAAAGTAAAGCTCGCACAGTACCACAGAGCAGCCCACTGTTTGAAGCCACCTGATCCATCCCAGTCATGGGAAAACAATACTACCTAGAACAATTCTGCATTCCAGCAAGGATGCTGTCTGTTGAATCCATGGATGCCAAGCTAAATGCTGTTACTAATCAAAAGTAAATAATCTGCTTAAAGCACAAAGCTGTTTTCAAACTCTCAGATCTGTAGATAGAATAGGTATGTGGGATATGCTCTTATTATTAACCTTAGAGTTAATTGTTCAGTTCTCTGCCTGCATCACCAGTTATCAAGCCAACTTTGTTGACTAGTACTGGCTGACCTGTTATGTACCAGAGTTCAGAACAGAGGTATGCTGGTAAGAAAAAATGGGTGCTTAAGACTCATCTGCTGTTGAAAACCTCCAGCGTATAAGGTGAATACTTCTTTCACTGTGCCTAAAAGCAATTCATGAAAGAAATGAACCAATAAATAATGAACTAATGATCATGAAAAAAATACTAAGACTGCCGTCAATGCATTTTTAAATATTTAAACTTTCTTTTTGGCCTTGTTGAAATTCAAGAGGTTTATACGCGCCCACCTCTCAAGCCTTTCCAGGTCTTTCTTGATGGCATCCCTTTCTTCCAGCATGTTGATCATACCACACTTGGCGTTGTCGGCAAACTTGCTAGGGTACGCTCAATCCCACTCTCCATGCTGCCGACAAAGATGTTGAACGACGTAAACTAAAATTAAAGACTTCCTATTTCCACCAAATGCTATTCTGATTTTCATTGGTTTGTTCCTTGGTTAGCATGGTAAAGGAAGTTGGTGGACAGTTTTAAATCTATTCTTGCCACAAGCTTGCAAACACCACCAGGGGTGGCAGCACACTGAGGGAGCACAGGAAGGGAGAGACAGCTACAGAGGAAGGCATGGGACATACACCACATCCTAGACTTCAAGATCCTACTGGAAAAAATCCCTTCAGCTTCAGTCAGAGCTGTGGCAAGCCCATAAGACTTGAATGATATTTGTCTCTTTTCTCAATACATGCACGTCACTCACAACTGAGTCCACTTATTCAGATACACTTTCAATTTTTGACTGGAATTACTGGTAAGTGCATTTGGGTTGTGCTGCCTACCGATTGGCTAAAAGGCCTTGGATTGATTTGGTTCTGTTTCTACAGAAATGTGTGAACCAATACGGCCAGAAGGAATAACTTAATGCTTAAGTCAAAATGTGTTTCGTCAAGTTTTCCAGTAATCCAGTTTCTGCAAATATTTGAGATGGTAAACTCTGATCACACAAACATTATGTGAGCCAAATAAATTAATTTCAAATCCAGGGAGGACATTTGCAGAATTCAATAGGAATTATTATCCTTAGCCCCCAAGAAAAGATATCTCAGTTCTTCTTGCTGACTGTGTGCTATTTGGTGCAATTAACTAAGAAGTTCATGGATCAAGGATTTGAGGCCCTAGTTTGGGTTATACTATAAGGAGTGAGCAGTGAGGAATATTTCTATCTACTTTATCTTGGGCTTAGTTTGCAGTGCAATGCAGTCTCACAGAGCATTTGCATGTGGGTACTGTGCTGGATGAAGAACTGTGCAATTATAAAGTATCATTATACAATCATTTAAATGTGGGTAATTTAAACAAGACCTCCTGTATTGGGTGGTTATGATATTTTTCCCTTTCTACTCCTTTTTTTTTTTTAACTTTATCAAGTTATTTATTTTCTATTTGGATTCTGGAATCTAATCAGCTGGAAAACCAGGCACACAGAAAACAGTGTTGTGGGGCTTCCAGCCAGGTCCAGCACTGCCCCAGGAAAGACCAGGGCACCATGACTTTGCCTGGTATCAGGAGGCACTCAGCACCTAGCATGGCTGGCCAATGTAAATGAATGCTGGCAGGAGAACGATACACTGGGATTAAAGGTGATATATAATTAGTCCGTATGACTTTTGTTGATAATAATTGCAGGTAACTTGTCTGCATTCTGCTAATCCAACTGACTGTCACCATCCACTGAGGGTATATGTTATCTGCAAAGGTTTCATATTTCATTTCAAACAAGGAGTTATCCATTAATAAAACAGAAAGGCGATTACATGAACGTGCTCTCTGCCGAGACTGCCTAGCAAAGCACATGCAGATCTCTTTTGCCAGTGCTTCCCCGTCGAGCAGCACTGCTCCTGTGGCTCCCTCAGCAGCACAGACAGGGCTCTCAGGGAATGGTAGAAACGCCTGAGTAATTCACTGTGGGGAAATGCAACAAGTAAATACTTGAACTGTGTTGTCCAGTGAAAAGGAAACAAGACCATCTTGCGGTGGAAGAAGGGGCATGAAAAGATGTTAATCGCATGAGCAGTAATCTCTTTGGCTGCTCAGTGTGCCACACTTGGGCTTTGTTTGCCTTGACTTATCTGGCTTACCTCAATCTGTGTGATCATGAGATGCTGGAGGGCCTCTTTAAGTGTGCACGAGATCAGCTACTGGAGAAGGACAATGAAACATTAAGTAGGAAAGGTGGTATCTTTAAAAAAAGCAACCTTCAAGGCCACCTATCTAGACAAAAGGGCTCAGACAGGTAATAAATGCAGAAAATCATTGACACAGCAATGAATTATGAAGGCTATTAAAACACGCAACTGAATTTACAGAATCAACTTCCCCTGATGTATTATAAAAATGCTTTTCCCCAGGAACTGGAGATATCTGAATTCGTATTGCAGATTAATTACGGCTTTATTTAGCAGAACTGAGGAGGGGGAGTTCAGCTCAGTAAATATGGGTATAAATAGTGTTAAACTTTCTGAATCTCATATACTGCCAGGAAATCATTAACATCACATTTAACAATTTCAGATACTTCTGGTTTTGAACTCCAATTTTATTATTTATGGAGTCTTGATTGCAGAAAAAACATACCCAGCACTTGTATTCAGATTCTGTTTACAAAGGAGCTCTGTCTTCTCCCTAGAACTTGCATAAGAACAGAAAAGTAGATTATGTGGTTTCTTAATAGTTCTTCACAAAGAGTCTTCTGTTTCTGACAAACGGTTTATGCAAATGTATTCTCTGAACTGCTTTAAGCAGTACTCATGGAAAAATGACATTTTGCAAGAGGGAACAATGAATATTCAACACGTCATTTCTTAGGTGAGCTAATGGACAGCTTGTATTCCGAGGCCACTGCCATTCTCTAATTTTGAAAGTTTGATAGAGGGTAGGGAAGTATCAACTGGCAGTGGGAACTGAAAAGTAGCGGCTCTCTGACCTTCCATCAGTATTCCAATAAAGGTAATTCAGGACTTTAAATTACAGACTGGAAGAAAATTTTCAGTTTCTTCAAGCTCAACTAAAGAGCTGTTTTACAAAGGGCAGTATGAAGGAAAAAATCTATCTGCATCCTTGAAATCATAGCTACTGCTGGGCTGTGGAAGGGCAAGAGGGTGAAGGCTTCACAAAAGCCTCTCATAGATATTAATCCCTGGTGTGAATGGCACAAAAAAGAGGCAATTTGGAATGTACAGGCTGTATCTTACAGGCCTTATTCATAGAAGCAGGCATGCTGAAGTCAATAGCTTTGTTTGTATTGGGCTAGAACTCGCCTGAGAGCAAAGGCTGCGTGAGGAGCCCTCATTTTGCAGTCCAGTTCAGAAAGGATGGGTTGGCAGTAGGAATTTGACCTTTTCATGACAAAACCAATTTAAGTCATCAATTCACATACAACTGCTGTATAAAAATGATAGTTAATGTGATAGAGAAAAAGAAACCAAAAGGGCTAAGAAAGGCAAGTTAAAGAAGCTGGAATATAAATGTTTTAAGCCTCCTTTGCCTCTCATGCACCTCATGTGACAGCAGTAAGCTTTTCGAGTCCCAGGAGTGAGCATAACAGTTTAAGGAAAGTAGGCAGGCTTCACTCTCTCCTCCTCTCTCTTCTGCACTCCTACAGTTTTTCCCAAATATTTTTCTGATTTGGAGATAGGACGTAATTTGTTCTCAAGAGCTGTCCTCAAGAGTAAGGGAATCTCATCTTGTCCAAATCCTTTGTATTTTGTTCTTAGTAGCCTTATACATTTACCAGAAAGCTGGATAACTATATCTGTGAAACTTAGACATTCAGAGATAAAGAATTGTTCAGAGAATCTTCACCCATATTGAAAAGCGGATCAAATCTCTTATGTTCGTTTACAGCAAAGGCATTCAGCATATGAAGCAGAGTAATTAATACCTTTGATCACCAGCCTTCTCAAGTTTATCACATTAAGTGCATTTGGAGATTGGAAAACAATTTCATGCATATAAATGTCTTCTAGGAAGTATATTTGATTAATAGGTGACCTCAAAAGAGAAATTTTTGAACATGCTTTAAAACTTGCATTCCAAACAGGGAATTTAACAGCAATATTTTAAAAAATATACACAATAGATATCTCATTTCTACACAGTCATTTGAAGTTAATAGCCAAATTCAGTGTTGAGTTACCTCACCATAATTCGTGAATTAGTTCAACCTATAATCCATTCATTCAACAAGGTTATTGTGGACAAGAACTCAGCAACTGAGATTGGAGATCCTGCAGTACAGGATCAGATCACACTGAATCTGCCTCAGTTGTTTTTACAAACTATGCTCGGAAAATTAGAAGCTTATTGCTTAGTCGAGATCTACATAATAGTAATATATGCGAAAAAGATCGTAGTTTTGCACCTTTTTTAGTTCTATTAGCAGAGATGCTTTAAGAAACTTTTCAAACTAACTGTTGTAGGGGTAAGTAATAAGAAATTCTAATCTACATGTAGCAATATCATCCACTCCTAGACATTTAAATTAATCTCCAAGGGTGGTGAAAAATCCTTCCTTCTTTGTGGGGGCTTTGCTAAACAACTGTTTTAAATGGCCTTATGTGGACTGTATGTGTTAATATCAAGATTCTTAACTGAGCATTGTTTCCGGCTTCTCTTGGACAGCATTTCTGGCTGACGAACAAACAAATATTGAAAGTAATTCACAGAGTAAAAAAATTACTGAAAACACCAAAGAAGTGCTCCATTTGTAGATTTAATTAAGATATCACGCCAATAGAAAAGTATTTAGTCAGAGAGTAACAATTTCCTGCTGCTGTATATGCACCAAGACAAAACCGAGAAGCTTACTTTCAAAGCAGGAGATACTGGTCCTGCCACAGCTGCCAAGACAAGTGATATGACACTCTGATAGGCAATGACTGGAGTTGGTTTAATAATTTAACCTCATGGAAATCCTGATCTGCTGCTTGACAGAGAGGAAGAGACTGTCAGAAGGAAGGTCAGGTCTGTACTTACTCTTTCCCTCAAGGTCAATTGCTGGACACTGTCAGACATCGCAGCCGGGGTTACTGGCTTATTAGTCAGACTCCATTTTGGAACAGATGAAAGATGCCTGGATGACAGACTCTCAGTATCACCACAGCTTTGGATACCTAACTTTACGTGATCTTTTAAAATCCAATACTGCTCAGTGTGGCGGAAGGTACTAGGCTTTGTATCATCTGCCCAGTTTACTTACCTGGCATCATTCAGGGCAAGTCCAACGTATATCTAAACATGCTTCATGTGGCTAAGTAATGGTGGTGGTCAAGTGGGGTATTCTCACAGTGTAAAGCCATGGCCAAGAAGCTGCACTTCTTGCTATGGGTCACAGATGGGAAAGAGAGAGAAATTAGAGAGAACAGAGTAGGTGGAGCACTCTGACAGTTCCCCAGGGGATCATGGTCCTCTGAGACCTGTACAGGGCCTAAACAGGTAAGAAAAGCCTTTTGCAATATGTATCTAGGGCCAGAGTGAAAGAGAGATTTGGGATGCCATATCCAGTGCTGATCACTCTTTCCCTCATTGGTGCCTTCACCTCAGGCTATGCACAGCAGAAATTTTAGACCAGCTAATGTATTTTAGCAAGTAAAAGGCCAGCTAGGTTATTTTCAGCAAATAAAAATGAATCATTATTTTGATTTGCAATTTCCAGATACTGTTCCTTCTGACAAATAAATAAATATGCACCTAAAACAGTAAATTAATGTCCTCACTTTGCCCAAATCATTGCATGTTAAGTTGCAACTAAAAAAACTGTCATCTCTCCATCAGACTACTTCATTTGTTATAAATAAAACCTTGGTGCAGACAAAGCCATGTCCCAATAACTTTCCACAGACAGGCACAGATAGGTGTTATTATGTTTGCAAATCACATTTCTGACAGCCATCATGAAGAGAAAATGGCTTAAAACTTGACCAGAGTCAACGCTGAAACTGTAACTGAAATTGGAGTGTAAACTCAGGCTCCTATTATTGCAACCTCAAAGTTTCTCTCAAATTCCTTCTTGGAAGTCATGCTTGCACTACTTAGAAAGATACTAAAATACTTCTTATATAACCACTCAGAAAAAGCTGTATATGGGAATAAACTACTGAGCTGGCATTAATTTAATTTCACTCTAGTGTTCTGCAATATAGCATATTTTACATCAGCTTCACTGTGTAAGGTTCTTCTATCTATCAACTTGAAGAGAAAAGTTTGACATTAAATTTATTTCTTAGATAAATTACTGGATGCTTCTGAAATCTACACTGAAGCATGAAGTGATAGTGTCTGCTGAAGCCATCAGTTCTTATTGACAAGTCTGGTTAAATTATCAGGTTGTATGTAATTTTATTTGAGTATAGGAAAATGAAGGTTATAGCCAAGAACTTGGTGGGGTTTTCTTTCCTGAGATGATGATTTATTCGTTTTGGCTTCAATAGCTACGGTGTCAGGCGTATTTTATATTTTTCCAACTTTGACACTTCAAACATTTGATTTCCCTTTGCAACTTCCAACCTAAAACATGTTTCCCATTATATATATTCAAGTGACTGCCTTGCACACACTGACTCATGAGGCTGGTTTTTATTTTCACAAAATATATAACCCTATTTGAATAAAATACAGATGGTGTCCAACACATTAAACACAGCAAATTTGCCATTCCCTTCTCTATTCCTTCTACGTTCCCTTCCCCAGATATTCTGTGGCTGTATGAAATCTTATCAGCCTCAACAGCTTTGGAAGGACATGGTAAAAGAAATTTGATGCCATTCATATACAGTTTCCTACAATAAACAATGTGCATTTTTTTAATTATTAGCATTTTTTTCTGTAGGATCCTGCATATGGAGCTCTGCTTTAAAGTAAGTTTCATTCTCCTTGGAAGGCACTGAACAGGCAGCCTCACAGTGTCTGTCCCGTAATAGAGCTTAAATTGAGGGCAATCAACATGGCATATGGCACCAAGGTCCCAGCTGGAGCAGATTCAGTTGCCTCTTATATCACCAAGCAATTTAGAAGAAAATAAAAAGCAATATACTAGTAGTATAGTAAATTAACTGAGTAAATTAGTAAAACCTGCTGAAATTAATTGAAGAAAAATTGTTCTGGGTTTGCTCTGAAAGCATAAGTATACTTCATAGTGTACACATGTATAACATTTATTTGGAATGCACAAGATTTTGGTTTTTGAACAGGATTCTATCAGCATCACTAGATGGCATTGGAGGGTGCTTTATCTCATCATAGGAAAATAGTGTATAGTAATTTTTATTAGGAACACTAATAGTTAAGGAATTTATCCCAAACAAGCTGAAGGTATGTTCTATGCAACTTTGGTGAGGGAAGTGGAACATGAAACAAGAACCAAGGCTGGTTGAGTAGTAACTGCACTGCTGCAGTTTCCTTCTGTCACACACAAAAAGTCTACCATTTCTGAGAAAGAATAAGACTGAAATTTGAACAGAAATAAATTGCAAAAGGTACAGAAGGAGCTGTGAACTGGTATTACTTGGGCTGGCGACTTCAGAGAGGAAAGAGTTAATGTCTTCCTGAGATGCAGGGTGGAATTTTTAGTACTGCATATTTGTTTTTCCTCTCCAGCAAATTACACAAACCTTATTATACAAATGGCATTTCTGTTTTTCTTACACCTTTTTTACTACATAGTTCTCATGTTCCTTTCCTACTACTTTTAGAACGAGATATGTTTGCCATCCTATGATATTCTCGATCAGCATCAACTTTCACTTTAGAATTACTGCTAACTTTAGCCGTGAACTATTGTTGATTGATTGTTACTGCAAGGAATACATGCAGAATCAATTGCACCACAGCTACACTGCTTTCTGAATTGCAAGAGCATTATTACACTTAAAGAGCTCCCTATTATTCATACCCTTTAGTAGTTGGTAAACAGAGGCAAAGAAGAGTTTGTTCACATATGAATACACAATTCTAGGAGCTCAGTCTTTAAGAAATGGAGTGTATATCAGAATAATTATAGGTCATGGAACATATGTTGCAATATAAGGCAGCAAAATGATGATTTGTTTTTACATCTGCCACCTTGACCCACAATCCAAGTCCTTAAATTTTTCAGTTCTTCAGGTAGACAGTGTAGAATCTGTTCACAAATTCACTGCCTGAATGACAAAATGTGCGTTATTTTATGCCTTTATCTATAATATTCTTTCTGCTTAAGAGCTGCCATTTACCAAAATTCTGTAATGAAACAGATATCAGAAACATGCACAGATGAAAACCTGACATTTAATTGAAATGTTTCCATTCTTTAAACAGGCTTTAGGTTTGTAACTCTTAGGAATTAAAGGACAAGATGGTAAAACATTTAAAAATAGTAGCACTCATGCTGATCAACAGCTTGTAACCAAGAATGAGGCAATACCTGCTAGTAAGTCATATGAGGTTTTCAATAGGTCATGAACTTGTACAAAGCCAAGGTCTTGTATAAAACATTAAGTACATCCACTTCTAAAAATGCCAGTGTGCCCCTGGTCATCTGTTTGTCTGACTGACTGCTCTGCATTCCTTCCAGTGTATTTATAGAAAGCTGTAATTCATAAACACCAATTTGTACCATTATCTTCATACATGCCAGGTACTTGTAATATTGAAAACTGGAAATTGTTCTTAGGGCATACTTGAAGTTGGCAGAAAGATGATAAATAAGAAAGGCACTATACCTACTAAACGGTGAGCATAAAGGTGTAGAACTCATATTCCCTTCCTAACATTATCTATTAAATAACATGTCTTTAATTTGCTGCACCTTGCTAAAGCTTTCACCTAAAAGTAGGATAAGTTGTCATGTTGTCATTGTTTAAATCTCACAGGAACCTACACATGTGCTCACACACACATGCGTATATGGGAAAATCAGTGTATTTTTCCTCACTTGTATGGTTCAAATATTTAGGTCCAAGAGGTTCGTTTTACTGAGTTCCCACTCCATAGATACTTGAAAATCTAACAGTCTGATTCTATTTTGTGTTAACATAAATCAAGGATTAACTGAATTTCACTGGTAAAATCAAGCTAAGTAAGATCAGATTCTGGCTTTATCATTTCAAGTAGCCACTAGATAGTTTAGTCTTCCTTCTCAGCCTCACAGTCATCTGCTGAAAAACTGCGGTTAGCAGGGATTTTTTGTTTAAAAGCCACAATTTCTAATAAACGTGTAGGTTTGCCCTCTGGCTTGACATCAAAGTCAGTTTCATAATAGGGTGGCTCCTACTGAATTATATTTCCCCTCAGTTTGCATAGGGAAGTAGGGCACCCATTACACAAAGGCAATTGCTAACTGCACAGAACTACAAAGGGAAGAGACACAATGGCTTGTTTCCTTCACATTTTTAAAATGTATCTCTTAAAAGCATCCATTAGAACCTGAAAAAAATCACTTGTTATTACTTGCAAGAAACATACTCATATGAGTTAAATTGCCAAGGCCCATGCCTGTGTTGAAGGAAGGATAGGGACTTTACAGGCCCTGGGAGCTCCAGAGGCAGTCAGCTCAAGACAGCCCAACGTGTCTCACTCCTGCTTAAAATGCAGAGAGAGAAAACATGTTTTCTTGACAAAAGGAAAAAAAAAAAGGATCCCATGATCACATCTCAAAACATTAAGCAGAGTATTACTGTGAAGTCTTTATATACTGACTGCTTTTCACAAATGTTCCTCTTCTTTGAGCCCCATTTTTTTTCCGCAGTCAATTGATGAAAACTTCAGATGAGGCTTTTCAACTCCAACCTGTTTGACTTCTTTCAACACCATTTCACATTTTGACCAAAAGGTTAGGGATATGTTTTCCAGGAAAAAACTTGTGGACAGTCTTGCCACTACATTTTTCCTTTTTTTTTCTTTTTTTTTTTTTTTTAATAGTAGGCTGCAGTAAGTCTTCACAGAATTAAGTGCTAAAAAACACAAGATAAAGCTCTCCTTACTAAAGTTTGAACACCATTGTATTCATATATTACTTCCTGACAGGCAACATAACATGATCTCTGAATGTTCACTATCACCTTCCATACGCTTTGAATTATGAGTCCTCTAAATCATTTGCTTAATCTAAATTATTATCAACAAGAGTGTCTTTTTTTTCTCTAAATAGCAACAGCGCATGAAGGCTCAGGGTCTTATAAACATTAATAGGGTCAGCACCAGTGAAATAATGGGACATATTTTGTCTCTCTCCAATTTTTCTTGTAGTGCAGGGCTCCTGCATGTCCCCGGGTGTCTGTTACAGCAGGACGTATGAGAGCAGCCATGCAGGACAGCTCTGTGAGGAGCTGCTGGGGCTCTGATCTCCAGAACCATAGCAGAGAAAGCCCATGTTTTTCAGGATGCTTGTCTATAACTGACTGATTAGTCCCTATGTCTACTCCTTTGCTCACCTGGTACGAACACAAGGCTACACAGACATATCATGAGCTGTGGTACAAACTGATAAGGTAAATTTCAGAGGAAGGGACAAGGTCTTCACTGTGCACCTACCATGGTCAGATCCTGTTCCAGGACAGTGCTCCCCAGTGGTTACCACACCACATACAGTAACTGGCAATAGAAATACCTACTTTCATGCTGAATTGCACTCCTCCCTGCTTCCCACTCTACCATTTTTACAAATCTTATGGGAAACTTGGTGGTCACAGCTGGCAGGACTAAGGAAAATGCTTTAGTGAAGCAGTGAGTGGCATGGAAAAGCATGTTAGGAGTAGTTGTACTAACACTAAACTGCTTTATCTCATGTTGGAAGAACATCTCTCTGAGATTCTTCACCAGTATCTCACTGCCCATCCAATCCCCTTCGCTCTCTATACAAACTTACCTGAGCTCCTCAGCTGGTAACAGGGCCCCCTTGTTTTCTGGCTTTGTCTCATGGCGATGAATGCTCTTGGTGATATCACTAATTTCACCCCAGATTTCTTCTAGATGTAATGTGAGTTGTAACCACTTCTTCCCGAAAGTGAATAAATGAGACCTGCACTTAAAAAGATGCACTGAAGTTGGGGAGAAAGCTTTTAAAAATGACCAGAGATGAAACATAGGCTCAGACAAAATAGAGAAAAACAGAAGAACACATTTTTATTTTGATCTAAGCAAAGACCAAAGCATGTCCCCTCTAAAACCCTCAGGATGTCAGGCCAAAGGTGATGCTGGTCAGTGCTTGCTTCACTGCCTGGAGTCCACTCACAGTGGCAGGGCTAAAGCTACCCCTTCACCAAATCATTATGGAGACAGTGGGCAGCTCTTGGGAGGTGCTCTGAGCCACAGACCAGCCAGGGCATTGTGCTGTTGGACTGGATCAAACCCTCAGCACAGCCCCTCACAGAGCTGCAGCACCCACTGCTTCACGCAGCTCTCACCTCTCCAGATGAACTCAACATCCTGTTTAGCACTTCATTTTGCACACAGTCAATTGGTTTTTCACTGAGGAAATAAGCTCTCCCTGTTCAGTGTGACACGTACATAAATACGTATACACATACACACACGTGCATGTGCACACATGATGCAGATATCAATCGTTTAAAGCCCTGTGGGTGTCTTCTTTCATATTTCTACCTTGTGGCTTCAGGAAGCCAGGAAATGTAAAAACCAGTCAAAAGTTTAGGGGGAAAACCAGACATAAATGCCTTTTCCACAGAAAATCTGAAGCAGGTTGACTGGTCCAGACCTGCCAACTCACTTTGTGCCTTGCTTCCTGCTCCTCCTCCTCTTCTGTGGCTTCTCCGAGGTTTCCATGCTAGTCAGGCACTTTGTTGAATCAGACCTACTGCTGTCAAAGTCACCTTCTCCACATAAAATCAGAATTTTACCAGTGCTTATTACAGCTGTTAAATTCCCTTATTGTAGTATCACACCTTTCTTACTAAGATTTTAATCAGCATTTCCACTGGAAAGCTTTACTCTCAGAATTATAAACCTGCCTGTATAAAGTTGATTACTGCTAAAATTTAGAATCCAGCCTCTTGGCTCATAGCTATGTTTCTTTCTTGCTTGCTTGATCTCTGTGTGCAAAAGCTGATGTAAATTGGTTTGGCAAGTTTGTTTTATTTCTAAGGATAAACAATTCCTGACTTAAGAGGCATTTTTTTCCAGTGCGCAGAAAGTGACAGAATTAAATTATTTGAAGTTACCTGACTACAACATTAAAGTATTACCCTGGATACTTTCTTTTTCTTTTAAATGTTGGTATTTTTTACCTAGGAATGCAACTAAAGAATTTAAGCGTTCACATAGTTTTTAAATCCTGAGTATTTTTGGAACGGTGCAGTTCTTAATTGGAAGGAAATCACAGGAGGTTAAAGACTTTTAAAATACATACCAGCACCTCAGTGCCAACAACCCATATCACTTCAATGAACTGCGCAGTATGTGTTGGCATGATTTATGTAGCAATTTAAAAAGAATCTGTAGTGTTTGTTTATTACCACAGTATGATTGATGGGTTCCTAAGAGCACGGCGACACAATCAGCTGAGCTATTACGGCTGGGAGTTTGATAATTTGTGAGTTACAGCCACTACAGCATGTCATTTCAGCCAATTGCCAGAAGCCATTAGGGCATCAGTGACCTCAGAGAAACCATGGTGAGACAAGACTTGCTGAGGGTGGTGTCACTGTCGGACTATCTCTCCCGTATGGTCACACTGCTGCCCTGGCTCTGCTACTCTCCTTCCCTGACCCTCCTGGCTAAAGAAAATACACCATTTAGCCCAACGAGCAATTCCATCACATTCTGCTCTCATCATTGCCCCTTCCAAATGCTAAAAGACTGGTTCCAGCATAGCACAAAGCACAGAGTATGAAAGGCTGCTCAAACATTGTCTTCTAACCATGACTCACTTTGTGACAGCCAACCACGCAGACAAAGCCACCAAACACCCTAAAAACAGACTCTTTACTGGGAATCACCAGAAGAAGCTTTCTGGAAAAACAGTCCTTTCTGGAAAGAAATATCCCAGGTTTAAATTTACATACAATACGTTATGTCCAAGTCCTCAGTGGATTTAACCATCTATTTGAAACGCACACAAAAAAAAGCAAGAATAAAAGAAATTTTATTTATCTTTTACTTTTATTTTTTTACAAAAATAAACAATTTGAAAAACAAAAGCACATATTTTCCTGACTGTACAAACTACAAAACAGTATGACATTGGTCACTTTAGCATTTACTTTATTGCTTTCACTGAAAGCAAATTCTCTAGACACACCATGCCTGTAAGATGCATTTTATATAGAAGTAAGGCTAGCATTCATTTGACATCATTAAGGTCATTTACTTCATTCACTCTAAGAATTAGCAAGCGATGCCTTAGAAAACCAAGGATCTGATGATAAAAGTACGAATAACTGCAAGATAGTAATTAAATTAGTACTGTTCCACCAGCTGGACTGCTTCAGCAGTCTGTCAAAGATGTGGCTTCCTGAACAATTCAAACTTGATTCAACAAAAGTCTTAAGCACAGGCTTAATTGTAAGCATATGCTTAGGCCTATCCAGCAAAGCACTTGGGTGAGTCCCTACCCTTTCAGTGGGACTTTTCATATGCTTATATGATTTGCTGGATCTACAAAATGGCTCTTTCAAATTAAAAATGAAACTTTATGATAACATTGGAAGCAAAAATGAAAATTAGTTACAGTCTTGCAAATCTAAACATAACCAATTCCTTCCGTTTGACAAATACGCTGGCATTGCATATTCGATAGCTTTAACACAAATGCTGATTGTCCTCAGCAACGTTTGCTATCCAGCATACAAACTGATACGCTCCAGTTACTCTGTTGTGATTGTATGTATCCAAATAAATGTCAGCATGGAGGATACAGACTTCCCATAGAAATTATCAACTTTCATCCCTGTACACACATGTATAGGTCAGAAATGTTGTGGTAACCTTGGTTAGAAAAGCTAGAGCTGCCAGGTGATTTGTAACCAAACTTATACTCTAACAGTGTATCATATCTTGTATTTTGCTTTGCTTTTTCTTTTTCTTTTTTTTTTTATCACATTTTCAAAACGTTTTTTATTGCACATTAATCCTGGTCATGCAGGTTTTTTCTTTAAAGTTTCCTTTAGCACTCTATAGATTAGAATGAGTAATAGTGCAATTATTTCAACAGCCACAGCCATCTTCTACCTAACAGCTGCCTATATTTATACACAAACAGCTCTTATCACTCACGTGTCAGACTGAGCCACTTTAGGTGTCAGTCTGTCACCTTCACATATGTTATTTTGTCAGGATCAGGCACAATATGATTTGAGGCCATCTTGAAGAAGACAAGCTGCCGACCTGCATTGAATAGGAAAGAGGGGAAAAGGAAAAAATATTTACAAGTGAGCAAAAGTTGCCGATGTCAAAATATTGACATTGCAAATTCCAGTTAAACCTATGCACTCTTCAGGCAATGTGAGACTGAAGTCCTGCTTAATTTCAGCTGGTATAAATCTGAAATGCTTTTTTCTAAAATGATACCAAATTTCCCCTGTTTTCAGTATGTTTACTCTTACCTAATTACGGTCAAGATATAGCTATGCACGGCTAAGACAGTAAATGAAGGAAAGGTCTAAAGATATTAATACAAATTTCACATAATTCTTAAAAGAGTATTTTAAGACTCTCCCACTGATACAGACAGGCTTGAGTTAAGGGCTTACATGAAGGCCATTGATTTGATTGTACAGGAGCAGAATCATATCTACACACCTGAATCTTTCCAAAACTCATCTGTGCAATGTACACTAAACCTGACTTTCTCCAAAATAGGTCTTGCTGATCAGTTTGTAGCTCTGGGCTTTACACAAGCTGGAACAAGGTTTCTACTCCTCACACAAAAAGTAGCAGCTAGTGAGAACAGCATGGGTAGTGTAAGGCACCTGCCACACATATATCCTAGGCCAGTGGGAGCTGAGTTTTGGTATTTGTGGGAGCCATGGCATAGTTGTTCTACCCACCCACACTTACTGACCTGGTACCTTATTCACATCACTGCCTCCCAGTGAGCTCCTGCTGTCCCACAGACCTGCATCAACATTGCCTTTCCTTGCAGCAAAGACCACAGAGGTACTTTCCACATCTGTGTCCACAACCAGCCATTGTAGGAGAAAAACTCGCCCTGACTTCAGTGCAGGTTTTATCTCGGGGGAAGAGTATGAAAGAACATGGATTTGGTCCTCTGTACCTCACAGAAACGTTTTTTTTTCTTTACTCTTGTGGAGTGCAGTTTGCTCAGGGCTAGTTTGCAGTTTGCAGCAGAGCTGGCTGGGCCCAGCTGCAGGGGCAAGGAGCTGTCTTGGGCACACAGGGAAGGGGTGTGGGGTTGGGAGACGGCTGCAGCATTCAGCTCTTTAAAACCCTCATCCATTCTGGAGCTGCAGCTGGTGGAAATTTTTAGCAGCAATTTGTAGCATTTTTGTTTCTCAGATAGCTCTGGAGCTGCTTGAAATAGGCACAAGTCTGGTGCAGAAGCAGTGAGCTAGGGCCAATATTACGCTTGATGTCAACTGGCACCGCCTGCCTGCCTTCAGGGGAACCACACTGGGACTGCCAGGCCCACAGACCTTTTGGAAAATGTATTTCTCTTTTCAACAAGTGTATTCTGTTAGACAAGAAAATGGTAGCAAATAGGATTTTCCCCTGAAAGGTCTACTTCTACTTCTACCTCTATTTCTACTTCCTCCTCTACCAGGCTTTAAACACTCTCTTCTCATTGTCCTTTAGCCAAAGCTCTACTCGTAGAAGCACAGTGTTCCCACCAGTGCTAGGGTATCTCCGACATCAGCTGGGAAGTCGCAGTTAGATACACACAACCTGTTTAGTTCTGTGTCGCACTGCAACAACCATATGGATTGGAAAGATTTATTAAATTCCAGATGTTGGACCATGTCCTGCACATTTAACTGTGGAAACAGGTCACAGGTTTCATTTCTCCTGCTGTGTTTTAAAATAAAATTGCAGATCCTGTGGTTTGGTAACTTATGGTCCATGTGCTGCAGCCCAGTAGAGCCAGCTCCTATGAGTCTGTCTGTAGGTTTCTGCTCCCCTGACTGGCAAAGAGAAACCTCACCAAAAATGAAACTGCCTCAGCTGAAGCTCCAGAAACTACCTTACCTCTAGATGCTTGTGGCTCCCACAGTCCAGCACAACACACTCTTCAATCTATATTAAAACACTTAGCCAGAATAGGTGACTTGGATGCTGCTTTCTGCTCCATAGCATCCATGACCTACCTGTCCAAGTCGTCTGGTTAGTTAGGACAAAAGCTTTGCACTGGGAGTAGCTGTCACAGATCTCAATGGCTTCATTGACGTCAAACACGGAGAGGAGGCAGCCCTTATGATGGTAAGATGGCCAGCATCTGTAGTTCTCATCAGGAATAAAAGCTTCAGGCACCCGTCTGTACTCTGCAAATAACCAGAGCAAAGCAATCGTTTTGAAAACTCCAGTGAACTGCTTGTTTTTAACAGACAAGGTTTATTATAACAGCTTAGGAGCAGGATATATGATGGAAAAGCTGACGGGTTATAGTGTACCAGCCCTGGTTTACTCCCAAGTGTGTTTATAGCTCTGCACCTTACTTTCCTTTTCCGTTCCTCCTTTCTTCTTCTCACCTTTTTCTCCAGAAAGTGTCTGTAAATAAACAGTCTGTGCACAAAACCCTCCCCACTGCATAGGCGAGGCTTTGGTTTTATTAGGAGTTTTACAGGAAGAATGTCCCACTGAATAAACAGCATCCACTTGAATGAACTGACTCACTGTCCTACTTCTCAACAGTGAGCAGGATTGTCGGGGTGAGACCTGACCAGGCGTTCACAGCCCTCCCTCTCCCTCAGAAGGGCATGCTATTTTTTTCTGGCTCCTTTAGAGAAGGAAGAAAAGACAGGCTTTTAATTAAGCAAACTTTTTTTGCTTGCTCAGATTAGGACAAAAGAGGAGTCACTTGATGGACCTCTGAAGAGAAGGGGTAAAAAAAGTAGCGGGAGCATGTCAGCATGGTCCTCGCCCAGCGCCTCTGCGCTGCCCCGCCGACTGCTCCTCTCCCTTGGCTGCCGTTCAGTCTCACTTGCCTTTATGAGCTGCCTCTTGTTCTCTGTTCACAGCTCCTCTCACTTTCCCAGCCACTGACGGGGGTTTCTCTAATGAATGCATCAGCAAATTCAACTAAACATTATAAACATTTCTATTTAGCATCCAGATGCACAAATTAATGGTTCCCTCCTGTCTCTCCCTTCCACGTCCTATTCAAAAAACTAAATACATTTTACATTTCTTCTAATTTTATCTATTATGAAAACCAGAGCCGCCTACTCTGACTCACAGCCTATTCTTAAGTCACTTTGGTTCAGGCATTTTCAGCCTGGCTTTGCTGATTCAGCTTGCTAATATTTCATACAGCACATTGTACAAACACCACCAAATCAAAAGTGAGTGTGTCTACTACTCTAAATTGTCAGTATTTCAACTGGGAAAAGAAGTACACTTCCACAAGTGCTCATTCACACCACACAGTCTGGAATAATAGGAAATAAATGTAGTAAATGCATTCTATTTTAAGCCTTGGCTCATTAAAAGTATCATAAGAAACATTCCTAACCAAGAAGCAAAATCAGAGCTGATCATGTCCTAGTTAAACAAAAAGCAAAAGAATTTTCATAATTCAAACATAGATTCATGCACAAGAAGAAAAAACAATCAAAATGTAGTTCCAGACTACAAATGGTCATTTCTCCATCAAAATATATATGCATTTCTTCTGAATACAAATCAGAGCATAAATCAAACTGATACTGTCTGGACGGGTAAAGTCCCTTTTTTTCCCAATTTCAGTATCAACTGTAGTGTAACAACAATTAAATGTAACAGAATAATATTTTCTTATCTCCATACAGCAACTGCTGAGTATTGATTTGTACCTAACAGCCAGGGTCAGTAAAATGATGTGCGCAAATTAAAACCAAAAAAATCAATTCACTGCAGTTAGCACCATATGTAAGCATTTGTATCAGCATACATGCCATGTTGACTAGATATAAAATATGATTATTCACAACTCCTCTTTGCACACAACGGAAGCGAAACTCAACATTGCATTGTGCCAAGTCCCACGGCACTGTGGACATTCACAGAAGGATGGTCCTTGCAGCAGAAGATGAAGCAGCTGCCTGATTCTCTGTGTCACCAAGGAGCGTGCCTGGCCCTTCCCCATGGCACTTTTGGAGTCCGACAGGCTCCGCTCTGGGGCTGGGAGGGAGCTGCAGCATCCCTCACCACATCATCATGGCACTACACAGAGCAGCCTCATATCACGTTGTGTATTTTTCTCCATGCAAGCGACAAGCCCGTCTGGAAGATCCCTATTTTGAATTATTATCCAATCTTAAACTCTTCTGAGCACAAATATGCTTCTCAATACACCAACAGCACTTTCCTTCTTCTCACCACTGCTCCTGACACAGCTGCCAAGGGTTAGGCTCTTGGCTGATGCAAACAGACTTCAAAAGAGCAGCAATGATCTACGTGACCTGAGGCTCTGTCAGAGGTAGGAGATAAAGTTCTCCCTTTCCATTGACTTTTTCAAGGTGACCAAGCCTAGTAAATCATTTGGGCAGCTTGAACACATTAATCAAGAGAGCTGGGCCGATAATAACCGCAATAGTGATGGCAAGGTTTGAGGGTGCAAGAGAGGATGGAAACAGCCATGCCAGTACTCAGGGTGGTCTCACCATGCAGCAGAGTCCTGTGGCTGCCCCTACTCTCCTTACTGCTCCCTGCAAGCTCCTACAGGAGGGAAAGCCACAACCATCTCCAGTGACTCATGGGAACAGGGCAGGATAACAGGTATACAGCAGCATGACCCACATGCGAAGAGCATTTTCCTTTGGCTGTGAGATCATCAAGAACCAGATAGGTGAAAATACAGCCACTGGAGTCTAAGCGAAAGCTCAGTCATACAGGCTCCGAAAACGCAGCCTCTGGCAGGCCCTCAAACTGGCATGGGCTGCTGAATGCCTGCAGTCTGGGGATCTGAGTCTCCTACCTATGCTGCCTGCAGGGAGGGGAGTGGGATGCAGTGAGGGGGAAAGGCAGGAAGACAGCCTCTCCTCACTTGCACGGTAGACAGCAGGAATGGCTGTCTAGGAGTGCCTTTCCTCAGGAGCATCTCGATGGGAAGGCAGCCAGAAGAAGCAGATAGTGGGATACATGATGGTCGTGCACCCTGGTTCATGTTCCCAAATCAGCCAGGCACTCCCACTGCCCTGGAAAGCCAACACGGGATCTCCTCTAAATCTATTACAGTCAGAACTGCTCAGAAACTCATTGCAACACCAGCCAAGGGCCGGTCTGAGAAAACTGTATTTGTGTTCAAAACTCTCTCTGTCTCAAGCACAGCAAGGTAGCTGCCTTGCCCATTTGCACAGTGAATCACTGAAATCTCTTCCTTGCACAGTGACTATTTAGGGAGCTGACCCTTTAGCTCTCACATGTACGAGTTGAGACGAATGGTGCTCCTCTCACATGAACTAGAAGGACCCTCCTGAAGGATGCTCCTCCCTTGAGATGTGTCCCAGCAATGACATTAGCTTCAGCCCTCTGGAGAGTTAGGCTTCCTCTCCACTCTAAATTATCATCTTGGTCGATACAGTGCAGTTACTCACTCAATTAAGCAATATTCCAATGATTTAAAGACAGCTCCAGCTCAGGTTTTTGTCCTGCCAAGACCTGAAACTTGCTTAAATGGAGTCCTTGGAATTTGAAGGCTCACGGCAGTAAATCACATCATAAAAAGGTCAAAGTTCTGGTCGATTTCCAGACTAATGGTGTTTAAAACCAATAAATGCTTGCCTAATACTATAAATGCAGCCATAAATTTACACTTTTGCGTACATACACGTAGCTTGACACAGAGTACATAAAGTCTATCAAGGTAATGGCAAGGAACAGATGAGAGAAATGCAAGGAGTTCCTACTCATATCACAAAAGAAAAAGAACCCTTTCCTGCATCTACTAATTTTGTGAGGATTGAAGCAAAGAAATGCAGTGCAGTAAGCTTGATTTTGATGTCTCTTATAATGGATTTACTCCAGTTTAACATATGGGAGCTAATACAGAAGCTCGCAGTTACACAAATAAATCCTACTGTGAAACATTTTTCTGACGTGTAAACATTTTTAAACTTCAAAATATCTTCCTATGCTGAATATGGCCAATCCTCAGAAGTTTGGGTTTGTGATATTTTCAGTAGTTTTTAAATATTTTTAAGAGCCTGTTCTGATCAATCAAAACACTTCGCTTTGATCAGGCCAAAATCTTGCCAGAAGTTTCTTAGCATGCTAGCCAGCCCCTATGATGGCCCCAGCGATACTCAAACCAAGCTCACTTACTTCTTGTGACAAGTAAGAGAGGCATCTTTAAAAGCAATTTGCAGCATCTTTGACCAGTGCAACAGCTATTAAAAAAAGCGAATGCTTTAAATTCTTATTCTAAACCTTTTTCCATGAAAAATCACCTGCATTGTTCCAAAGCCAACTACAATCTATAAACATACTCATTTTGACTGTACTAGACTGAATTATATAAAGAACTCCACAAGTATATAATAAACTATGTGAAACCGCCTGTGGTTTCCCCCTGTTAGCCTGTCTGAATCACCCTAAATCTGACTTTAATCAGTCCTAATGACCGTTTATTTCAGCCACAGCAGCCAGATTGCATTTTTACTACCAACTACAGCTACTGGTTGGAGATTTGCCCAGTTTTCTTTTCTAGTTATCACCTGCCAATACACCGTGGGTCAATGACACAAACGTAGGAATGTTCATCCTTGAGAGAGAAATCATGTTGCTCCTTTTTCTCCCTCCTTTTTTCCTCCGCTCTCAAGAGGAACACTGGCAGTCGACTCTGGAATTGCTTTTAATTGCTTTGCTTACAAGTAAGCAGAAAGAGCCTGATCTTGCCAATATCAGCAAAAAGTGGTACTGAGCAGTGTTTTGCTCTACAAACAGTCCCCTCTGATTCCCAGGGAGCTTATGGAGAACAGAATTACATCCTAAACAGACAATAATACACTTATGTTTTTAGTACGCTTCATTTTATGCTGAAATTTTCCTCATGTTTCAATACCTCACATTTAAACATGCTTCTGAAAACGAGCCCTGCAAAGCCCTATGCACAGTTTGCTGCAGAAAGCTATTTTTTGGTATGCCTGAGAAAATGAGAGGGTAGGCGTATCCCATGTGTCTCTGCTTTCAATCATTTCTGACGCATCCCAACTGTTTGGAAAGACAGGCTGGCCAGGCAGGACACGGGCTTGCTGTCAGACCAGGAGATAGCCCTACTTCTTTGGTGAGTATTTCTGTCCTTTGACTGCTTCCTGTGTGCAGACTGGAAGCAAAGTGAGGCTTGTCTCTTTTTATGCGCTTCCATTGTGCTTACAGTAGAGCCATATTTAAATCGGTATGCAAGCTGTCACCGAAACACAAATAAATAAGGAGAAGAACGTCATGTTCCCTTACATTTTATTCCTGTTAACATGACACAGCTGGAGCATTTTTCCTACCTCATGCCCCCCATCCCAGGGCTGCTCAGTGGGCTGTGGAGCTGCTCCATACTCACAGCCACCCCTGCAGCACACACTGATTTACTGAAGGCAATTAGTCCAAAATGATCCTACAGATACTTATACACGTAAAAAACAGTGATGCTGATGGTAGACTCAGAGTTGTCTAGGGTCATGTGCGCACGGTATTTAAGCTTGAAGACAGATGCCTACGAGGTTTATAAGAGACATTTGGCCTTTAGTGTTCTGGAAAGGAACTGAGGACCTCAGCAGAAGGTATTCTACTGTACACTACCAAGTTGGACATAAAGAAGTTTAGCAACAGCAGAACACATTGCTAAGTGAACAGGACACATGGCTTTCACCATGGCAGAGATACATGTGAGCAACACAACCCCACTGTACTGCCAGTGTCGTATGGGTGCAAAGGAACCTGCTCCTGTATTCCCATGTGCTGGAACTGCCCAGCTACTGATGTGAGAGCCTTCTATGCAAGGCAGGGTGTAGAGGCTGACTTTCTGCCCATGCGTGCCACCCTGGGCACCTTTCCCCCTCAGCCTTGAGGTCTCTGGGAAAGGAACACGAAAGGCACAAGTGTCAGATAAAGCAGGAATCTGGGCTGCAAGGACTGAGCTGCAGTAAGTTCCCAGCTGAGCCTTCAAGCACCATCAGCAGCATACTTTTGGCCTTTCCATTGCGGCCTGCCACAGGATATACAAACTGCCTCCAACAATATTCCAGCAGCCTTGCAAAATGTCTCTCTCTCACACAGATGTGCACAAACACACATCCCCCTCAGTTTCAGGAACTCTTGGGTGGATTTACAATTTCCTAAGCAGGTTGCTATAGTGACCCTGCAGAATATTTTTTTCAAAACACTGTTGTACTGTAAATATTTACATACAGCATAATCTTGCCAAATTGTCTTGAGACAAAAGAAAACAAAGTGTCTTTGCTTTATGTCCAGCCTTCCAGGTTTTTTTAGCTTTGAGAATGTACTTTCAGTTAACAACAGCAGCTAATTATGCCTTTCTGTGGGCTTGCACGCCCCCAGACCTAATAATGGGTCATCTATTAGCTTTAATGAATAACAAAGCTATCCAATTTACTAGTGTTAGCTGATTTCATGCATTTCTGAGTAAATTCTTAGCTAACTGAATGGCTGGAGCTTAGCTCAAGGGACAAATACTCAGTACAAATCACTGTCACTTGATTGAAGTGATAAAAATGTTGATAGCAGGGCACGACTTTACTGATGAACATCAGTAGGTTTTTTTTAAAGTCTTCTTAATCTGGATAATTAATGGAATTATTTAATCACTTTTAGATAAAATATGTCAGAAGAAACACATGGTTTCTGTTTTAATTCACATTCTTCTGGACTAGAGCAAGAGAGGCCAACAGTCAATGGAATATAAAAGTATTTGTTCATGGTGTTGTTTTAAACACTGCAATGTTCCTATATCAACATTAACAGTAGTGTGATTTATGATTACAGAACACATACAAAGCTATCGAATGTCTCCTGCGCCTCTACTCTAAGATACTAAACCAAAGTCCAGAGCATAATATAATTTACAGCACTATAAAATCTTTACAACTGAAGCACAGTGAAAGCTTAATATCCAAGGCCTTCTGTAATATGACTATGTCATCTTGTTAAACTTTATTTATGGGAACACTAGGGCTGACAAGAACTTTCTTCGTGTCACTTCCCTACTGCTTATCAATATCACCTTTCTCACTTTCTGGTGTTCACAAGAGGAGGTCTTCCTTTCAAAAATGTGAGTTCAGATAGATAACACACTGCTTCCTCAAAGTTCATGTTTTAGTTACAGCCTTAGATCACTTGCCCAAGATCATGATCTCCTTTTTCCTACTACAAATTTACAATGCTCTATCCAAGACAATGTGTAATTTCAAGCATTTAGACCTAAGGCAAATTCTGAAGCACCATTACATAAACCTTCTGTAGCTTCTTTTCAGAAACAAAACAAAACCTTGTAATTCTTGGATCTGAATTCTCCTCCAGTTCAGCTTTTAGGATTTCAAAATAGATCATACACCAGAAAAGTCTTATTTTGTCACAAGCCCTTAGATACCAGGAGACTGGCAATTCTTGCCATTTCTACTATTTGTGAAAGCAAAAATCCTGGGAGCAAGTCACCTTGTAAGTTTTCCATCATCCAGAGCAAAACTGATGCAAACTTGTGCCTCCATGATTTTGGCACACCACCATATGAATGCAAAGCTGACTAACTCTGATCTGGCCTGAGAACCAAATGATCATCTCTAGTTTTATCTTAATTTAGCACTCGGTTGAAAAACACTCTCCGTGAACTTTCACTATGCTGCAGAGCAACACAGAAAACATTTTATAAAATCCCACAATCTTAAAAATACTTTTTGGCCCAAATAGAGCCAAAGGAGGACCTCAGCTGACATCTTGGGAAACTATCACAGTTGTTCCTTTTAATTCCTGTCTATTCCTCTACTATTCACCAAGGTTAATACAAAATATTTAATCTGCTCAACTGTTCAGCCTTGGTTTCAGTGGCCAGGATGCCATGCTCAGCTGGGAGCATCCTGTCAGTGGAAGAGGTTGATCGCTTGGACACCATTCCCTTCCAAGAACACCTGTCACCCTCTCCTGCAACTTCACTGTTCAACAGGAGAATTTCTCATTCCATTATCTCTGGATAATTTCTAATTAATAAATTCTAATTCCAGAATCTCTGGATTGAGGACATTAAAAAATTAATTCCAGCATGGTATTACCAGTCAAATATCAGCTGAGGAAAGAATATGTTTGGAATAAAAATTATACAAATGGGTATGTAGGTGTATTTTTACCCTCCTGATATGACTTCATACTTTTCTGGCAAGCAAAGGGAGCCTTAAAATAGAAATAAGTTACAACACCTTCTCTGTTTGGTTAAAGTAGCCTTAGAACAAACAAGAAACAGGCCTGCACATCTTAAACGCATGGCAGCTAAGTCTAAGAACACATCTCTTTTAAGTGTAATTTCCAGTAAGATACCCAATTCCTCAGGCTTGCCATTGGTTGAGAACATTTTCCTATCAAGGAATTCAGTATTACACACAAGGTATTTAATGTAGATTAGCCAAATATGTCACGCAGAGCATCTAGAGATTTTCAACATCTTTGGTCACATTGTAGAGTGTCTAAGTCCATGACCAGTGTCCTACAAATAAAAAGGGCTCCTTGCAGAGCAGGGGGATAACTGACCACGAACATGGCTAGCACATTCTGTGTTATAATATCCAGGACTCTACAGAACTAAACTAACACAAAAATGTGTAATTATTACAACAGTAGCTCTGCTCCGTATCAGTAGAAACCTGCACTGTTACATTTACTACCGCTGTCCAAAGCTTCTCTCTTTGAGATTCTTTATAAACGTGACAGACCTCTAAAATCCAAAACTTCATCTTGTCCTGATATAGCAATTAGATCTTGAATCAACCAGCACCATAGAACAACTTCAGCCCTCCTGGCACTTCTTCAACAAAGGACGTGTTTGTATTATTGATTGTACTGCTGAAAATAATTTTGCTGTGTTGACAGGCATCACTCAGCACAGATTGTGATGAAAACCTGAAAATTAGAAAGTTAAACGAACACCTGCAACAATTTTCCTGCCAATTTTACAACAAAATAAATATTGAATTATTCTGATAAGTGGGTCAAATTCATCCCTGGTATCATGGCCCTTTGAGGTTAACAGCGCTATGACCAGAATGACTCCTGTGTTTCTTTCACTGAGCAAATGCTTCACTGAACTTTTCAATCCCCCTGTGCCAACATTGATCTTCATTTAGAACCCATCTTTCCCTCTTTACCGAGCTTTTGCAGCAAAGCCATAATTTTCCTATCAACTTGTTGTCAATTATGTTGACAGTTTGACATGAATATTGTACATACACAAAAAAAATTTGCAAAACAGCTTTTACAATTGTTGGACTTAACAGTCATTTTCCGCATACATAATCTTCTTTAACGTGTTCAATTCCTCAGCTACCCCTTCTAGGAAGACTGTGGCTCACTTCATACCACAGTTTCAATAGCATGCAGAAATTTTATGAAAAAGATACTATTATGCAGCTCTGTTCTCATCCTGTCCTTTTTTTTTTTATTATTCTATTGCTAGCAGAAGCTGAGGGACACACTCCTTTTCTCTCGGAAAGGAAGTAAAAATTTTATTCTTCCCATCTACAAGTGCTTATGTTACAAGAAATACCTTTAAGTCCCAGGAAATCCATGGAGGGTTACCACATCTTGGTTAGATTCTCTGCAATATATGTTTAGGCAGGTTCTGATACTCCCAACAGCAATGTGTGGATGTGATGAAATGCATTTTCCATAAATCTGTCAAGGAGAGCAATGCTCCCTTTGGATTTCCTTGTTCCCATTACAGCCTCCTCACATCTATGGATGTCCAGCTACATCATTCAGTGAGAAGGGTTTGAGAAAGCTCCAGGAATCAAAAAGTAGATAAAATACTATCACATGCCTAATTTCAAGGGCCATTGAGCCCCGTTTTCTGCACATTTACCCTTCCAAACCTCAAAATAAAGACAAAGTCTCAGATTTTAAGTTTCAAAAAAGACCAATTTACCAGCTTTTGGCATCCGGGTTGTGTTCTGTAGGTACTCCCCACTCTTATACAGATTCAAAACTCTCTCCAGCTGAGCAGCTGTCTCATCTATTCCCCAGTGAAGTTCTCCTTCAAAAGTATAGAAAAAGAATGAGTTAGATGAGGAGTATCTTGCATTGGACAAAATGAGGTTGCATTTGAATAAAGCCCTAAGCATCAGAGACCTGTGGTGCCCTGCTCCATGGCAGTGTTGTGATGTGGACATGAAATCCCTGAGTTACTACAAATCAGGTTTCACACCTGACATGACCCAGGCATGTCAGAGGCTGGCTCATCCAGCTGGGAATCCCAGGCCTGTGGGCAGAAAACACCAAGGTGAAATCCCCACAAGGGATGAACTTCAGCCAACTACAGGGAACTCCAAAGCTTTGCTTGTTAATTAGCTATAGCCCAGCATCATTAATTTCCCCCCTTTGATGCACAATGGAACAATGCACTGAAAAAACCTTGAATCAGATTTACAGGCACATGCAACTACTCGTCTCAAAGGCTCTACCTTGGTAATCAGTAAAGATCTACGGCAACGTCACTTGCCTCTGGCTTCTGAGGTATAAACCACCACTTGTATCATTGGCAATGAGGAAGTATTCTGGGTTTTACCACTAAAATTTCTCTTTTTAGGGACAGAAGTACTTCCAAGTCCCACAAGGAATTGCATTCTGATGCAGTTCACCCCAGCGCTGAGGTGTCAGGATGAAGCAAATACCTCTGTGAAGCCTAGATAAAATCTCAAAATGGGATTTCTCTGGTGTATGGGGCCCTTCTTGCCTTCTCTGTACAGGAGTAATTTTACCGTGGATAGAAAAACAATCTGGTTCTATTGCAGTGAGCATAAACACAGCACACTCCCCATCTCAAACACGGTAGTCACACTAAAAAACTAAGTACTTGGCATTACTATGTTTATTGTGATTACCTGTTGCGTTGACTATCTTATCCAGTAATGGTCTCAGTGAGGATGGAGCACTGTGTGGAAGAAGATAGGTAAAAAAAAACCTGCAATAAAAAAGTAATCCATATTGAAACTGTTTTTTAAAGAATTAGAAAAATGTCTGGCAACTCCTGAACATCCTAAGGAATAAAATTCCTATTGCTTATATGCCAGTGACCTATTCAGGAAATATAACCATATTCTATAGTCAAATAAATACATAGCTGAGACTATTCACACAGCTGTCTGGCATACCTAGACTACGCTGTTATACACAAGGCTGCCTTGTACCTACATGTAAATGTTCCATTAATATAGCAATTTGCTGTGAAGCCCCATGGATGACTATTTGCAAAGTTGTCTGTACTCTAACAAACTAAAAAGCAATCAATCCCAGAAGTCTTGGGTTTGGGTTTTTTTTCAAACCGTGAAAGTGCATAAATCATATTTCTATTCATTTCAAATAAATGACTATTATTTTCTTTTCTACAGTTTTGTTAGATTTTCCAACTAATTGACAGGAGAAAGCCTTCTTCTATTGTTTTAACCCCACTAGAATACATACAGAATGTCCTCTCTATTCTCATCATTTATCTATATTCAAGGTGCATTCATGTAGGTATTCACTGATGGATGTATAATCACAGAATCACACACACAGAATCACAGAATGGGTAAGGTTGGAAAACACCACTGGAGGTCAGCTAGTCCAGCCTCCCTGATCAAGCAGGGACCCCCAGAGCATGTTACTTAGGATTGTGTCCAGATGGTTTTTGAGTATCTCCAGAGAAGGAGAATCCACCACTCCACTTTAGTATTTTTAGTTACAAAAGAAAAAACAATATGCCTTTACCATCCCTTGTAGTACATTTAATTTTCATATTCTTTCTTTAAAGTTCTATTACTCTTCCAACATTACTACATATTGCAACAAACTCAGTGTCATAGAAACCTAAGATGGAGATGGACAGTTCATGATCAACAATATAAACAGAACTATTGGACATAAATATTAGCTGAAGAAAAGAACATGAACGCAACTGAGGAATTTCCATGCTTCACATCTAACTTGCAAAGCAAAGTAAATGCTTTTTCATACACAGAGACCACACTGTCAAATGGAAACCCCCAGGGACTCATACTTGAGGGAGGCCAGCAGATGCCTTACATTAGCACAAATTAAGAAATTAGGTTACTGATACCAAAAATTCATCATAGATGCAGGTATTATTGAGCTGAAATTCTACTTATACAATGAATGTTTCCTTGAGATTGTACCTCCCTTTTCCATCCCTTACAAAAATAGTATTTATGATTTTCCCAACTGGGATTATCCCCTTGTAGGTTTCCTTAACAGTGAGTATAAAACATGCAGTATAAATACATACAGATATCTGAAGAGCAGCACAACATTTGTGATGAATAATTTGTCTGGTAAATTTTACCTCACTGTTTTTGCTTAGAGATTATCCCTAAAGCAGAGTCCAACTGATTGTAAATAGTTCTTTGCAAAAATTCAGTAGCTGTCATTTACTTTGCTAAATGCTGGCTGGAAGCAAGTCATGGAGGTTATTGTTTTTCCACGGCTACAGAAATATATGACTTGTTCTAACGCAAACACCCACATGAGAAATTCTGACATGTATAGACACTGGCGTCTGCACAACTTAATTGCAGAAACATTTGTTATTCATCGATTCCAGGGCCAGTGGCATCCCTTGTGATCTGCATAACACAGACTGTCAGATCTTTTTACATTTGTTCCTACAAATTGTTTCTTTTTGAGAACTACCTGATCTTAATTTAAGGATTGTCAATGAAGGAGAATTCCTTTCAGCCATTGGTTACTACTTCAAAATATTAATTATGCTTACTTTCAAAACTGTCCAGTGCTTTGAAAACTGTTTTTCATCCAAACATTTGGATGAAAACCCATAGAGACACATTTGTGACAGGAGGTAACCATCTGAAAGTCATGATGGGCCAGTTCTTGCATAGTAGAGGTTTTTCCCAAATATTTTCTCTCCTTTAATTATTTACCTCATAAAGAAACCAGCTAGATAGACTAAGAATGCTTTCAAGGCTAGGGTGTGCTATGTTTGACAATTATAGAGGGTTTATGCATTGTTCGACATATTGCTGCTTCTACCTAACAGCACCAGCAACCCCTTACTGAGATTAGCCTCTAAGCCTAGAACAACAGAGTCCATCCATGAAAATAAGAAATTTAGTAGCCTAGCCCTAATGAAGTGAGGATTTCACCTTCTGAGAGAAGTGCATAGGGTTTGTCCTAATGCCCTAGCATGGGTGGTCACAGCCTACCATAACATGCATCCACTGTTCAACAAAACCCCACTGTCTCTATCAAATTAAGTTAAAACAGGAGCTGAAAACACTGGGGCACTGTGTGTGCAATACATGCTGGTGAGCGGTTCAAAGGCAATACTAAAAACTGTAATAGAAAAAGACCACTTCCTTCAGCATGACCAGCAACCTGCCACAAGCCCACCACACCACAGACATATCCCCACTTCCCACCGAGATGGATGGGTGCCTACTAAAGGTTTCTTAGCCAGACCAGTAAAACAGTATTAACCAAAAGCTAGCAAGCTAAGCAAGATCTTTAAGCCAAGCAAATGGAAATGGAAACTTCTGCAGGACACACTAAATACTGCACTGCACAACTGCAGATGGCTGTCATGTGGTGTAGCCCATTTCAGTGTGGTCAGCTAATGCAACACACATGCCGGTGAGTGCCCTGAGACCAAAGCAGAAAGCTCTCTTTGGAGCAGCCTCTCCTCACTGTGGTCTGGCAGGCAGTGAATGGCATGATACTTGAAAGGGAAGTCTAAGAAATGAGCACACCATTATGACTCTGCTCTGAGATCTCCATCTTCCTATCTGGATCAGACAAGGCAGCTGCCCGCCTGTCCCAGCAGTGCTCAAACAGAGCAGCAGCAGCAGCACTGAGCATCCACTACTGAGTCCCTGGAATGCAGTGACATAGCTCCCCCAGCATCCCCCTCAGCCCTTTGAGGGGAGTGATGGCCAGTGGGGAAGAGCTGAGACCACAAACACAAAAACACTGCCCAGAAGGGCTCAGTCGTAAATCTGGAGGCGCCTTTAAAGTCAAATTTCAAACATGGATGCATCAGCTGAACACTTTCTTCAGCATGGCCAACTGATCCAGCATGACCCATCATTTATGTGTCCCCCATTGTGAGCACGACACTGGGAGTGAGTCCCCCAGTTCCTGTCCACAGAGGCCAAGGGCTGGGAGGGGAGGGTGAAAAGACCACCTCTTGCTTTATAAGGTTTGGGCTTACACCCCAGATTTTCAGCAACTGAGGGTGGTTTTGGCAGCCCCATGGCTGCACCAGGGCTGCTATCACCCTACCATGGCAGGCTTTGGCAAGGCGAGGAGCATTACCCAGAGTGCAGGATGTTAAGTGAGCTCTAATTCTGCCTCTGAAATCAGCCCTTTACTCAGCTGGTGGTGGAAAACACATGATGACCCTTCTGAACTCACACCAAAGAAGAGCTGCTGGAATCATCTCACCACAGAGTTTGTGGGCCTCCAGCTCCACAAGTGCTTCTGCTTCTGAAGCAGAAAATCTCTACTTGTGTGAAGAATTCAGTCTGATTCTGTGTTGTCTTTCAGCCAACACACTGAGTGGTGAATCATAGAGTATGTAAAACTTTTCAAAAGTTATAAATGCTACATGTTTTCACAAATTAAACAATTACTCACGGCTACGCTGACTCTTGGGTGTTGGTTCTGAGACAGTATGTGCTTATTGAGGTGAATAACTGTAAAGGATGCTGGAGCTTTAGGTCCACTCTTAATTCTCTACTACCTTATCCAATCACATACCTGTAGGCATTGTAGAGATTCCTCTTTTCATTCATACTCTGACACCGTCCCTCAACCGAACAGGGCAGGGTGAAGTTTCTCGCAGGGAATTCCATGAAGCAGTCACTGTTACTGGTGCAAGAGCTCTCCTCAATGCTGGCATCATCCAGATCTGTAACCTTCAGCTCCCCATCCACAATCACAAACTGCCGAGGACGAAAATCCAGTAATGTCACAGAGCCAAGAGGAGAGTGAGCCAAATAATGCAGAAGCCGAACTAAGCTGAGACATATCTAAAACACAAAAACAAGGGTACTTTGCATTATTTTCTCAGTGGAAAGTATATAACGAAACCACTTTAGCTGAAGATATGTTCATAATTATATGACTTAATATAAGCATTATAATTTATCCTCAAAACTGAGTGTTGCAACCAAGGTATTTTTCACAGGATTAACACAGCTGATTGTAAAACCCTTAGAGACCTGAAACAAAAATAAGCTTCTTTACCAGTGCTTTCCCACACTATTCTTGAAGCAGGGCTCATTGCTGCTATTCTTACTTTTAATAGAAATAAAAGCACTAACTTTTAATAAGACATTACACACAGGCCTTGACCACACAGTCTGATCCTGCTCTTTTACAAACTCCAGGTCTGGAAATTTTGGCTGGACTGCCCTGCACCCATGCCTGGAGCCCCAACTGCAGACAGTGTCTGTATTGCCTCTGTACTGATCATGCCTTTTGACTGCTTTTAAAATTTTTTTCCACTGGCTCCTCTGATGTTTGGCTTTTTCCAGGGGAGAAGGAAGTAAATTCCCAGGAAGAGGAGCTCCACAGCTCCTCTGTAACTCTTCAGCATGCCTCAAGGTAGAGCACATATGTCCATCTGCCTTGGCGGGTCTGCCTTGATGGATTCTCATGCACCACTTTGAGGTTTGCAACTTGAAGAACTGTTATTAGACAGCAAATTCGATGAACATTGAACTCCGCCCCTTTACCAGAGTACTGGTTTCAATTCACACATTCCTTTAGAATCCACTATGTAACCTATTAATGCAAATATAGCATTAATATGAGCACAGTTAAACACTGGAATTTTTATTTTATGTATTAAATTAATAACAGGTCTTAGTCAGTCTAGCAAGCTTTTTACTGTTTATACATAATCTTTGCTTTCTGTTAAAATACAATGTTAAGGGCACACGCATTAAAGGAGTCAAATCCAAATTTAATCTTGGGACATAAATGATACACTCAGGGGAACACCTAAACACATCCTTGATAAGAAAGCTGAGCATATCTGAAACTATCCCTCATAGACCCTTCACTTGTGGGACATTAAGACTATCTCATGCTTCTACATACTCATTGTCATGGTTGACCAGACAAGAACATTTTTCTCCTACTTACAGGATACCATAGTTCACATGGAGATGCTTACAGGTGTAGATAGGCCTGGTTATGGAATGCCAAACTTGACCACGCTTTCCTCCCTCTGGAAGGACATAGGACTCATGTATGTGTCATCCCTCACTACACTGTATAGAAAAAGCACATCCAGCCCAAACTAGCCTATAATATACATATCTTCAATTGCCAACAAACCCAGGACTTGAATAAAAAAAGCTTGAATAAAAACACAGGTTGTCATCTGAAATTATTGCCTTTTCTCAAAAGTCGAAAAGCCCCTGTTCCTGCACCAGCAACTTCTGTGACCAACCCCAACAGGCTCTGCTGTACAGACCTGTTGCCAGGCTGAGACTGCAAATGTCCCCATACGACAAGCTTTAAGCACACAGATGGCGGCTTTGCTCTGTATCACATATCCCTGGCTTACTAAGCTTACTGCTGAGTTCCTCAATACAAGGAAATTACTATTTGTAGGAACAAAGTCATGTATTTATGCAGCCGTTTACAGGACTGGACCACAAACAAATCTCACGTATCAAGAAGACACAATTTTATTTCCTTCCTCTTTAAGTTAGTTGCATCCTAGACAAACTAATGAGCATGACTTCATTACAGTGGTCACAGGAATGTTTCATTTATAATTCTACCTCTGTGAATCAGCTCAGCACCTTTATCTCCCTTTGCAATTGCTCACTCAGAAATATTCACGTTGGAAGGAAGCTTCTCTGTTTATTACCCATAATCTACTATATCTCTTGGTCATTTACTTAGTACATCATTTCTGTCACAGTCCACAATTTGCATTCCCTGGATGAGAAAAGACAAAGGCAGGTGGTTCTGTATTTTGGAAGCCCTGATGAGTACCTGTACTGCTTATCAAGATCATGTTTCTTTCAGGAAAAGGGACCTGAAGCTTAGCACAGGGAACACACTTGCTGCAGCTATATCAGTAACACAAACTCTGCCAGGGAACATTCATGGGCACAGGAACTTAATCCCACATGCACACTGGCTAGCAGGGTCTCTGTGCCAGGTCTGACCGGGACCAAGGCTGTTCTGCCGCACTGTCCTCAGACACGATCCAGAAGGCAGCATGGCCCAGGGACCATTTCTGACAGGCATCCTGCTCGCAGCCTTCAGAGAGTGCAGGAATTCAATAGCACAGACGTGGGCTGCACCTTGCTGTTTCGACTCCGCGATCAGTCAGGCGCACTTTTAATTTTCTGGCACAGAGCAGCCAAGCAATCCAAAGTGTTTTAGATGAAGACTGCTGCTGCCTTTCAACGTCCTAGGGAGTTAACTTCAGACAACGACACATCCCAACATACATCAAGCGAGACAGCGCTGTCTTGATCAAAGCATTGCTGCAGTCTGGCTTCATTTTGGACAAATTAAGTGTGACCTTCATGCTCCTGGTAAATTGCCAATGCGGTGGACAAACTGGGTTTGAGATTTGTGTACATTTATTTCACTCTTCCTCCAGTAAAAAACGAATAGAGCAGGAAGCGGTAGAAAACAATTATAAAACAAACCTATGATAAGGATCAGGAGAGAAATGTAACATCCTTCTATTGTTTAAATCCCAGTTGCAGAGCACAATGCTCAATGCCAAAAATCCTGGCCCTCAAGCTTTAACAAGAAAGAAATATTTGAAGATATCATGTAAAAACCATATAACTGGCTACAACTAGATAACATCAACAGACAAAACAGTACAACATCTTAAATGCTGCAGAAAGGGAGTGCTAAATACTGTTTCTAAATGAAGATGTAATCATATGCAAAACAGACATTTAATAAATGTGAATTGCACTGAATAGTACATAACCCCTGCTTCATAATATTATTTTGTATTCCTCACTCTCTTCAGAGTTCTTATAAAACAGTTGTTACTCACCCGAAATCTGTCTTCCCAGGAAGTCTGTAAAAGCTGAATCATCTCTAAAGGTGAGCCCAGTTCAGTGATGGTTGTCAGTGTGTCTGGGATGTCATTGCTGTCTTGGTAGCAATAGCCATAGAGCTGAAAACAAGCACAACCAGGTAATATCAATGTAACGTACCTCAGCATGTGGATTCCCAAAGGAGGTTTTGAGCAGGTTTTCTGGCAGGACTTGTGACCCTACAAGGGGCCCACGCTGAAGCAGTTCATGAAGAACTGTAACCTAATGCAAAGGACTCAACACTGGAGAAGTTCACGGAGGACTGTCTCCCGTGGGAGGGACCCCACACACCGGAGCAGCAGTAGAAACAACGCGTGACGAACTGACCACAACCCTCTTTCCCCATCCCCCTGTACTACCCAGGAAAGAAGATAGGGAAATCAGGAGTGAAGTGGAGCCAAGGAAGAAGGGAGGAGTGGAAGGAAGGTCTTTTTAAGATTTGGTTTTATCTTTCATTACCCTGCTCTAATTTGATTGGTGATAAACTGAATTAATTTTTCTCCAAGTTGAGTCTGTTTTGCCCATGACAGTAATTGCTGAGTGATTTCCCACTGTCCTTATCTTGGCCCCCAAGCCTTTCTTTATATTTTGTCTCCCCTCTCCAGTTGAGGAAGGGAGTGAGAGGGTGGCACTGGTGGACATCTTGCATCCAGACAGGGTCAACCCACCACAAACACATAAGAAGAAAAACAGCAATAATTTAAAATATGCATGAATGCAGAAACAGAAATTGCCTCTTGCTATACCTGATGGACTTCTGTGTACAGTATCATTGAAGCAGGGCAAATACTCCAAATACTATCTGCCAGTAGCTTCTACAATTTTAAAGTATTTAAATGATAATTTCAGCTATGTTCCAGCTTCTTCTGTTATTTGCTTTCCAAGGACATTTAAATGATTTTTACTTGCACAAGTAATTGCACAAGAAGAATATTTAAAGACCGTGGAGAAGAGATGTCTTGCTTTATATGGAGTGGGACAATGTCTGACAGGGCTGAGGGACAGCCTTTTACAAACTTCCTGCCAAGCCCTGACAGAGAGGCTGTTAAATGAGCCTGATAAGGATCTGATCGCAACTTTCCAGCCAGAACAGCATGCACATGAAATAAAATTAAATGTAATCTCTGCCCCCAGTCAAATAAAACATGCAGTAAAAGGGCCTGTGTGAAAATGCAGCATTAAAAAACGCCCTGTTGCTGTTACTCTACTGTCTTGCCTTGAGTAATTTGATTTTTCAAACCTCTTTTAATTAAAAAGCTCAGGAAAGATAACAGGGGGCTCCTCTGTGCTGAGAGGACTCAGATATGGCCCTGCAGAAGAAGCCAGGTTCATGCAGACCAGAACAGGGACCAACATGAAATCATGAGGAAAGCAGAGCCAGACTAGTGAGTGCCATTGCTGGAGGGAGCGGGCTGAGGCTGCACACAGCCGCTGTGAGCAGATTCCAGTATCAAGCACATTCTTACGGCTTGTGACCTTCCCAGGCAGAAAAGCAAAGACCAGGCTAAAGTCAGCAAATACGGGATTTGTTATGAACCATGCTGCTAGTTTTGACTGGAGCTGTCTACATTTAAAGGAAAAAAGGGTGCCAAAAAATGTAAAAGAAGTAAACAATTTTTCTTTTTGGTGTAAAAATGGCAGTGTATTTCAAAACAGCTGCTTAAACACGGACATTAACCTAAAGAAAAAAAAAAAAAGAGCTAGAAGATTTTATTTTAAAACATGCCAAAAAGAGAATTTGTGATAGATGCCAACATGAACATTTGAAGTACGAAAACAGACCTTTGTCTTTACTGCCACAACTATGACAAAGATATCAACAGCAATAATTTCTTAATTTAGAGCCATTCGGACCAGACTTGAGTTTGTAACTTATCATCTGTGACATCATTTTTCTGCAGCTTAGTGACAGGAGTTAAATCTTTGTGTGCTACAAACTATCTTAGAGGATCACATCAGCACAATTGTTTAAGCCTTCTGAGCAAACCATACATTAAATTAAATTAAAATATTTAACACGATATATACTATTTTCTCAGGGACAAGTTGGATTCTGCAGTCTCTACCAACGATTTCACATCTCTCTTGCGTGTGGGCAGACTGAGGAGGCAGGATGAATCTCAGTAGGTTTGAAAACCCCTCACTTCTGAATGTCAAAATCTAGCATCTGTTTCTTTATCATCCGCAGAGTTCAGCTTTTGTCTTTAGCACAGTAATACTATCCATTGGGAAAAAAGCCATGAGGGAAATCAGCAAGCAATCCAGACTGGGAAATAACAGTATCACAACAACTGTTGGTTCAAAGTAACACTGAATACAGACATTCTCAACACTTGTGAAAACAATTCAGGGAATACGGAAGACAAACAACAATTATCCATTCCTTTAGATTATAAAAACATTAAACATATATGTTTGTGCACACAAAATATTGAGAAATTATTCTTACTATCTATTTATGTGCATATTATCACATAAGTAGAAATTACAGTACCCATTTGCGTCTATTTTACCTCAATTCATGAATGTCAATAGTAATAATAATGATTTAAGTTTGAACTCAGAGAGTTGGAACATTGCTCGTAAGCAGATCTTTCATTTGAGTGTCCAATTTGTACCTTGGCAAAAGTCTTCACTGCCCGAGTATCTGAGTATTCAGTGTGTATTTTACTATATTAAGACCCATTAATCATTTCAGTCATTGTAGAAGCTTAAATGACCTGATCTAGTTTTGGTTTCATACTAAATTGCTCTTCATTCTCCCAAGAAAAAATTTTTGCACAAGTACTGCTGAACTTAATCAGCCTTACAAGCTGAAAAACACAGTACTGAGCAAGTTAGTATAAGTCTAACTCAAAATATATATACTCCAATCTGAGCTCTTTATTGCTTTTACTTAAGTGAAGCCTCTCCAGATGCAGTGTTATTACATAATTATATAGTTATAAAAGCACAGAAATCTGAGATATAAAGGATTTATTGGGATGCATTTATATTTTTCTAAATGAACTCCTGAAAGTAAACGCAAAAATGCACATGTAATTACATGGCCATATTTGTATGTGCAATTACCATGATTACAAACTGGGCAAGTCCCAACAGCCAGTTAAACATCTAAAATGGTTACATTTATCCCCTCCTGATGAACCACCACCCAGCACACAGAATATATATATGTGGATGCAAAATATTCCCAGACAGTAATACTTGGGCCATTTGTTTAAGAAGATTACTTACACAACACCAGAAACAAGTACAGAGGTACCACCCAAAACACTTTTTTTTTTTAACTTCCTTTTGTTTTTGTCCAATCCATTTTAAGGTCAGAAACGAGACAGAATGGTTTGTATTCCCAGACAGTGAAGTAAGAAACAGATAGCTGGTGCATAAAATAACAAGAAAAATAACCACACGGGGAAACTGAATATAGCTGGAAGCAAAAGATGAGCCAAAATATCTTTTCTATCTGAAATTCTATTAGGTTGGACATCATTCTCAGCGTCACAAAGCTACACTTCAGACATATTCAAGAGTGATGGTTTTCATACGCTTTATCAGTATGGTTCCAATTAAATGAATGGAAAGAAATACAACCCCACATCTTTTTGCTATCTCGAGTCACTGCATTTAAATGCCATCCCAATATATTTTTGTGTAGAATCTAATAGCAAACAGTCATGATACAGGGATGCCTTTCTATCTGTTTAGAAAAACGTACGCCAGATATGAAATGTTGACCTGTTCTCACATCATGTGCCGTAATTCATTTCGAGTAGTCCTGTTTACTGAATTAGTCCCTCACCATTTGGATTCTTTCGGTCATAATGGCTCAGTCCTGCATTAGTCTTTCTGCACCCAAAACTCCCACTGACTACCAACAGCTTTTAGCATGGTGGGCACAACAGGTCAGCCTCTGTAAAAGTTATATTGAACTGTAGGAGCCTATGTCCCTACAGCCGGTCAGTTTGCCTCCCTTTACAATTCCCTTTTACTACAAATTGAGGGGACAGAGGTGCCCCTTTCAGAGGAGCTGGGGCAGTGGGGGAGGGCAAAAGCAGAGGTCATCCTCTACACAAAAGCCAACATGCTTACTGAATAAAAACACAAATAAAGAAGCTTATTAAGCTGTCATCAGCAGGGTAAGACTGTGCAAACGATGAGCCCTCCTGCATTGGCGTAAGCGCCCTGGTCAGACTTTCAGAAAAATAAATGTCAAGCCAGAACCACTGCCAAAGTGTTACATTTCATTTATGGAGGTTGCTCAGCCAGAAACAGTAGGACCCACCTTTTCTAGCCAGGGTCTCCAAACACTTTCCCCAGTTGGGGCTCTGTCAGCTCAGCTTGGGTCAGCTGCCAGGCTGTGGCAGGCTCACTGCCCTGGCTGCTGGAGGGTAAAATGTCCCTGTACAGACCATGCCATTTCCCTAAAAATTACAACACATTGTGAATATTTTTCTTCTTCTACAACCGCAAGAACTGGAAATTTCCCCTTTTTTCTTTAATGAATGTGAGATTTCCATGAGTCCAGGAACAAGAACTTCAAGTACACCACTACCAGCTGTAACATAAGTGACAGGCTCAACAGCATTACACCAGAAGCAATTCTCAGAATTCTAACACTCTTCTCTTTTAATTTGGACTTGCCTACACTGACTACAGTACAGTACAGCACAAGTGCTGTCCACAATAGAAAAGCGCAATTAAATAAAATTTCACTTGTATGAAGAGCAACAGCAGTCAACACTTCACACATCCTTTCTTTTCAAAAATATATGGACACAGGGTTACTTAATCAAAACTGGTGGTGTCAAGACTGTATTTTGAACTGCTTCAGTGCCCAGAAGAAATAAAAAGCTCCCACTGGCACTGGTAACCTTTTGATGAGCCATTTGCTTGAGCTGCTATGTTTCAAAACCAGAACAGCACATTTTACAAGCTACTTTACTGCTAAGTGAATGTAATATTTTTACGCAACCAGTCCTTGGATTCACCTTTCATCCCTGGAGCACTCAAACAGTCCCTGCAAGAGCAGAAACCCCCAGCACTGCCTGATACAGCTATGATTTACCAATACATGATTTGAGACATTTGTGTCACTAAGATCTATTAGTAACTCGTGTTTTAAGTATTTCCCTTCATTGCTGATAGTATATACATATATAAATATACATACATATATACACAAGCACAGATCTATATATATATGTGTGTATGTATGGCATATATGCATATGTGTGTTTTGATATCAAATGTATACACAATATCTGCACCTATATTTTAATATGTTTTATATATTTTTTAAATATATACTAAAATACTTTTATACATTGCCCCACCTACACAGCCCAAAAACACCTGCAAACCTGTAACATGCATCTCCCTGGAAAAAGGATGAGTTCCCCGAAATGTCTAAACTTAATAAAGATCAATCCAATGTCAACTTTCCTGCTAAGAATATATAGAGATGGTACACAAGAAATAAATTGATTTTCCTCCATTGAAATCCAGCAATCAAGCCCTGCAAAGTGCTGAGTTTCACTGGAAAAAGACTTTCATACAGGGTATTCCCAGCACTACGCAGAACCTTTTGAGACCGGGACCCAAACTGTGCACTGACAGCTGTGAGGCAGGATTTCCTTGGCTGCTGGATACAGGAACCTAGAGCAAGCAGTGGGGGATTCAAATATTAAACTCTAAATTCATAGCTCTGTCTAGGTTTTTATTTATAAATGTATTATTATGATTAGCACTAAACTCCAGAAGAACTAGAAGGTACAAGAACCTCACACTTGGCACTGTTAGTGAACATGTAATTAAACATTTTTATTAACAGAAAAATTGGAATGCAGTACTTAGAAACAGAATTGTACGTGTATCTAACCGTATCTGTCATTGTATCCATAGAGGCCCACAGATATCTCCATATATTTTATATATATATGTGTGTATACATATCCATACATACCTGCTGCTCTGACACAGATTATGTTGGCTATAATCTTATGATTTAGTAATGTTATCTCCCTTTTACTCTCCCTGCTTTCCTTATACTCTGAAGTGGAAAATTCTTCTACTAAAAACATTTACAGGACTTTGAATTTGCATTGCACTGCACAAGCTCAAGGCCCAACCCTGCAAATATTTAGTCAGACAAGCAGCCTACTCTTGTAAAGTCTTCCAGTGAAGACAAATAGATCCCTCATACAACCACGAATTCAATGGAAACAGGCTGATATCACTGGAGGCATAATTCATTATCTTGTAAATAGCCAGATCACAAGCTCCCCTCACCTCCATCCACAGCCACTGCATTCAGTTCCACTGCACTGCAAGTTCAACCTTTTGTTATGACATGATTCTGCATTACAAAACTGTCAAATAACCTCTGTGCATCATATGTTCAGAAAAACTTGTCTTGGGTTCACTAACATAAATCCATCTCTGTAATTCCTGTTTCTTAGGTATCTGAGTGATATAATTTTATTATTTTATCATGGTAAGCTTTAAAGTAAGCTTGGAGTCTCTCTGCAGCTACATAGTCTTAGAAAAAGGCAAGCCTTTCCAAACTAAGTTGTTCCAAATTTGGCCTAAAACAATATAAAATACCCACATTTGGTGTCTATTACCTAAACCGAGCAGTTCAGCTAAGTGCAACGAAAAGTAACAACTCCTTTAAAATCAGTATTGAGTCAATATTAGTATTAGCACACTGCTTGTGAGAACAAGACCTTGTCAAGTTTTTTGTCATCACAGGCCATCACAGAAATGAAAAATGGCAATAGAAGTTAGATGCCACAAGGCATCTACCTGAACCATCAGATGACTGTTTTGGAACAAAAATCCACAAATAAAATCTTTAAAAAATTCCAGCTTGCATATTTGAGACCGACACTTCACAAAGCAGGGCTGGAACACTTCCAAGCATGGCCCCAGCTAATGCCTGAATATACCAGTTGGCTCTCTGCATCCAGGCAGCAAGCAGAAGGCCACAGGGGCAGAGCTATGCCAGCCTTGGTATATCCTTCCAGGGGTCATCTCCTGTCTCCCTGGTCAACCACCACAGACCTGCCTGCCCTTTCCAAATAGAGCTGCAACTAGAAGACAGAACATGTCCAAAAGGTCACAATTATATGATTCAAGGATAGGATTGGATTGGATCCGATAGGCTAGGATATTTCAGTTGGTCAGTTGGAAGAGATATGCAATGACATCTATTCCAACTTCTCACCATTTCAGGGCTGACCAAAAGTTAAAGCATGTTATTAAGAGCATTGTCCAAATGCCTCTTAAACACTGATGGGCTTGGGGCATTGACCGCCTCTCTAGGAAGCCTGTTTCAGTGTTTGCCAACCCTTTCTAATGTCAAGGTTCAACCTTCCACGGTGCAGCTTTGAACAATTCCCACATGTCTTATCACTAGATACCAGGGAGAAGAGATTTACCTAGCTACCCCACACTGGGCAGGGGGGCAGGCAGCAGGGAGTGAAAGGGTAAGTTATAAAAAGCATGTGCTTCTCTGTACAATTCTGTCCCGGTCATAACTAATTCCAGGTCAGGATATTGACAGGGTGGAATTGCCTTGTTCATTCATTATTGCTCCCATGAAAAAAGGCAAACAGCAAGGGAGAACTGTATCATAGCCACAGCATCCTGTGGTGACCAGTGATCTCTCCAAGCCACTGTATAGAAGAAGCAATGCTGGGCTCTCCTCAAAGAAACTGGATGAGGTTGCAAGTCATCAGCCCCCATAAAGGAGGAAGAAATTCAAACCAGAGTCTTCTGGAATGATTTACGTGGCACATAAAACTGAGAAGCAACCATAGAAATCATTCAGCAAATGACTGGGATTAGTTTTATGAATGCTACTTTCAAAAGTAGGGACAATGTAGCCCTTTTAACTTATGTGATGGCACGTGCCTTATGGAAAGCTCTTCCCACCAGCAGCTTTGCAAGTTGAACACCCTCTGCCATCCCAAGGAATTCAATGGGAAAAAATGTTATTTGGTGACTTAAGCATCAAGATGTGCAGCTTGCCTTCCAGGGACACTAACAGTTAGAGCTGATTTGCAATTGTATCAGCTCTATGCTTCCAGCAGCTCTGGAGTTCTTGTTAACAGATCCTTTCTTCACTCTTAAAAGTGCAGGATAACATCTGGGCCTTTTGGGAAGCAGTCTTGCAATAAAGAAGCACTTTGTGTAATTCTTCTTTCCTCGCCAAACCGCATCTGTCTGCTCTCACTGCCCTTCTCCACTCCACCCCAGCTCCTTGGGGCTGTGGGGACATCTGTTAGCAGCTGCGGGCTGTCTCCACCGAGCCATCAGTAGGTGGCACTGCCTGCTTTTTTCTCTCCACCCACATGAATGTCCAGTCCCAACACCTTATATCAAACCACCACTAACAATTTTGAAGGGTGCTCAAGAAACTTAGATGTCTCATCTCCTTCAAGGTGCACCTATGGCAACGTCAAGCAATGAACTGACTGGGACAAAGAAGTAGCTCCATCACTGCTCACTGGGCAGCAGTGGTGGCAGCAACTTCCAGAGGTGGCCAGCAAGAGCTGCAAACCTCTCCTGCCACTGACAAGACCTGGTAGGCTCATCTGTCTGAGATCTGAAGTTTCTCTGATACAAATGCCATTTAAACAGTGTCAGCCAGGTCTTGCACCGCGTAGTGGCCTCATTTATCTTTAGCCAACCTCTCCCAGAAGAAGCCCAACTGAGCTATTTTAGAAAAGCATTAGAAAGCATTCCCAATGTAAAATGACCCTCCTACTTGCATCAATGCCCTACGGATGAGTATACGTGGGGTGCATGGTCAGACCCCAACCAACCCCAGCTCCAGCCTGGAAGGTTAATTCTCATTAGGTACTTGGTTTTGAAAGGTCTGATCCCCAAGAGCTGGAAACCTCTGCTGCCCCATCCAAATTTCAGAATCACAAATTCTCTGTGTACTCATCCAGTAATTGCAGCACTTTTCACAGGCTAGCAGTTCTCAAAGATGTGATGATCAAAGTCCAGCCAGACACGGATTGAGACTTATTGCTGAGAATCCTGCACCACTACCATCACAAAAGGGATTCAGTGCCCACCCGCTGGCAGTCCTCAGGTCCCTGAGTAGCTGTTTCCACCATAGCACGATCTCCCCTTCCCCCAGCCTTCTGCGAAAACAATTGTGGATTCCTGCAAGAAGGATGGTGAAGGACCAGATCTTCAAGACTCCATACACTCCCTATGCAAATGTGTTTGCACCGGAAATTAATTGTATACTGACTTTCTTCAGACTTGGAAAGATTGTCTACTTCCACCTGGAATAAGCAAACTGGATAAAAAGCTTCATTATTTTAATTCTCACATTAAAATTAAAAATGTCCTATACTGTTGGCTATGCATATGTATAGGGAAAACACCAGGGTAAAAACTTCTGTTAATTATCACATGTAAAGAAAAGAAAATCTTATTTTAAAATAGGTATTTAAAAATATTGTGATCGGTTAGCACATCTTAAGTCTATTTGTCAGCAGCAAGTGATGTATTATTTGCAGCACTATTGTACTTAATTTTCCAAGAAACAAATATTCTCACTGTAATCATGACTACTTAAAAATACAATAGAACTAACTGAACCAATTCATACAGAAACTGTTTAGATATTTGGATGGTGACTTTTTTAGTGCAGATGCCATCTTCGTATTTCATCTGCACGTTTAAACTTTACACCAAATGAACAGGCCTTGTCTGGGCTGCCAGCAAGCCAATGGTGCTGTTAGCAGCTAGTGTCTCCCATCAGTCTCAGACAAAGCCAACCCTTCTCCCTGAGCTTTTGTGTGTATTTTTAAGAAAGCGGTAGCTCCTTCTTAAATGAATCATTATGAACTCACACTGGAAGTGCTGATAAATAGCTGTCACAGAAATAAGTTTGCACTTTTCCAAATATCTGCAGTTTCAGACCTTCCCTCCCCTTCTCTTCAGCAATGCAAACGAAGAAAGAATGGCAACACCCTTAATTCTGATACTCCAGGGCTATAATTACGTTATTACAGTAAATCAAACATTGCCTTTGTGTCACTACAATCGTGTTCGTCGTTTGAAATTAACTGCAAATGGTTTGATTTTCTTTTCTTCCTCAAATATGGGTAGGGAGGAATTAAAGCACACTAAATCATCTTCCCCACTAAAATGCACGAAAAGCCAGGATTCAGACAGCAGCATTTGAACTCTGCAAGAAAAGAAACCACAGCAAGGAAGAGATCGGGCACTGCATTTGACACAGAGTGACTGCAAAGCAATTAGCGGGCTACTAAATCCTCTGTTACAATAAATCAGTGACCCAATTCCCCCTCTTCCCCAGTGCCCTTCATTATAAAATCAACTTTAATGAACTACCCCTCTCTTCCTCACTCCAAAGCAAATATATTTCCACTGCAGCCTGCACCTGCCCTTCCCAGCGGCTGCCACCCCAGGAAGCCTCGGGCAGCCCCAGACTGCAGGGGCAAGGGGGGCGACGGCCCACTGCTGGCCCTTCGTGCAAGTGATGGGCAGAGCACAGAAATAAAAACAGGAAGGCAAGCTGCCTTTGCCTCAGCATTGCCTAATGAGAAATCACTCTCCCTCTTGTTGGTTTTCCGCATTTCTTTTGCTAGACTTGATTCACCACATCTGCCAGAGCTGACACATCTGGCTCTTTCCCCAGGCGGAGGGCACAGTGAATATGTCAGCATGTTGTCTGAAGGCACTGGTACTTTCTGGAAAGAGCTCTTTTCCCTTCTATCATACATTGTACAATAATCAAGTCTTTTAAAAAGGATGGCTAAAAAAAAAAAAAAAAAAGCTGATTTTGACAAGAGACAGGCCAGAATGAGAACTGCTGAGACAGTAAAGAACAAGCCTGTTATCTTACAAACTACACTTCAGGCTGTCAGCTGCCAGAGATTTACAGGAAAATCCCCTTTCCTAGGACTGAACCGACACAAAACTTTATTTCCAGCAAAAGAAACTCGAGTATGCACTCACCCCGACTAGCCCCTGACCGGGGCCGGGGATGCTCTGGAGAGGCAGGGAGGGCTCAAGGCACGGTGGTTGCCGGCCGCCTGCGTGGATGGGTCCCCGGGGCCGCTCCCTCCCACGCCCGCAGCGTGGGGAGGCGGAGGAAGACTTGCTTCCAGCAGCCCCGGTTCGCCTCCAGCCCCGGGCGGGGGCTTGGAGGGACTCCGCCGGCCGCAGTCGGAGGGGCGACCGGGCGGGTGTCACCGCCCTGCCCAAACCCTCCCGGTTCTTCCCACCTGCCTCAGCCGGGGCTGCTGTGGGCTGCCCGCGAGCCTTGCCCTCCCTCGGCACGGCAGGGTGGCAGGAGGGTGGCATGTCCTCCCTGCTATTTATAGCAGCCGACTCTCGTTTGGGTACGCCGGGAGTCGCGAGGGAGGGAGGGAAAAGGAGCAAAAACGAGGTAAGAAGCAAAAGCAGGAAAGTTCCCGGCCCTTGCTGGCCCAATAGATGTGGTGTCGTGCCTTTGGCATCCGTAGCTAGTGCGGTCCGCCAGCTCCAATATGAGCTGAAGCGCCTGTCAAAAAGGCAGGGGAGGGGAGAAGACGTTGACTTTTGAACTGATTTCCTCTGCCTCGGCAGCAAACCCTGGACAGTGAATTCTAAGCCCCGGGTCTGCTTCCGTTGAAAACAAGTTAAAAATCCATCATGAGGTCGGCCAATCCTGTCCCCTTTGACATTTTAACAGAGATATAATCAATACATTTCATGTTGTTTGCCGGTGCCCATTTTCTGCACCACTTGTAGAGCTCCCGCATGACACCAGAGACTTGCTCCTGGCCCACAGTGCTGCCCCAACAGTGCCCAGACAGACACTGTCAGGTTGATTTTTACAGTCCCTTTCAAGGTAATGCCTTATCATACGTTTGACCCTCACTCAGGCCACAGTGATCCGTCCCTGTGCACTCCTAGAATGCAGTGTGTTAAACAACAAGTGGGAGAAATGTCCAGGGGCTCCTGCTCTGAGCCTGGCAGCACCACCGGGGCTGATGCTGCCGGAGGGCAGGCAAAAGAAAACACAACCACAAAATCAGAACGAAATTGAAAACATGTTTCTGATTTAAATGTAATCTATTTTTAAATTGGGTGGCATGTAAATATGAAGCCCTAATTAACAGACAGGATTTTTGCCCATGAGAGCATTTTCCCAGCACAGAGGTTGGGCGTGTTTCTTCCAGCGCTGGTGGAAGCGCCTGCACATCTTCCAGCTGCTTCTGCTCCAGCCCCCCGCCACAAGACACCCCACATCTCACCTTTCCTTCCCCCTCCAGAGTCTACCTGACATCCCAGAATGGAGGAGTGAATTACTGCAACTCCTCCAAGGTTTTCTGTGAGGGGAGCGGGGCTGTGGGCACCTTCGACAGCACTATTGGAGGACCCCCTTGCCCGCACATGCAAGGGACAGACAACACAACCCCCTTACATTCTGTGGGAGGGATGGCTGGCTCCAAACTAATGCCAAATTAATTTTTCCAGAGAAGAAAACTATACAAGAGTAACACGGGAAAGAAACACTAGTGCCTACCAAAATGACTCACGGCTTTAAAAATACACACTTCAAGTTCAACCTGGCCAACTCACACTGAGCAAAAAAAAAGACAATCTTGGGGGGAAAGAAACATCCTCTCACAGCTTACAATTAGGGTGTGTTTCCTGCTGTCAACACAATCAGTAACGATGGCTGCACCCAAGCACGGTTTTTCCAAAAAGAATTTATCAGAGAATAACAAGAGTAACTAACATCCTTCCTAAGAGCACAGGTATTTGCATATTGCAAGATGTTGTTCACCCTATGCATCATAGGTGGACCTAGCACCACAGGGGAAAGAATACGGAAATAGGAAGGAAGGAGGGAAGGAAGGAAGGAAGAAAGGAAGGAAGGAAGGTTGGTTAATATCTATTTTCTTGGCATGGATAAATAACGACCAGCCTTTGAACAGTATATGAAACTCGAGAGCTTTGATCGTTGGGACCCGAAGTTCTCGTGGGGGAGCTGGTACTCCTGCTGCAGCTGCTGAAGAAGAAACACAAAACTCCTTTACCCGATTCAGTTCAAAAAGCACCTACTGTGAGACCGTCTGGTCTAACGTTCATTTTTTATTCTACTGCAACGCTCGTGCTATGCGAAACGCAATAGGAATTTCCATACCAGCATTTACATCCAAATGGACCCGCTGAGATTCATGCTGATGTGTAACAGTCCTACAATGCAGCCCCTTCTGGCAAGTGCCGCGGTGCCGGCGCACCGGCCAGCAAGACTCACACCCGGCCTGTCCTGGGTGAGCACGCCGTGGGCTGACCCGTGTGCCGGGGCTGCGTGGAATTAGCAGGCGCCGAGGCTGCGCCCGCCGGGAGCCCCAGCAGAGGCTGCCAGGGTGACCCTGCCGCCGCCTTCTCTCCGGGGGTGTCCGGAGCCTGCGGCTCTCGCATTCAAGCCGGCTTTTATTTCCCGCATTTGGGGAGTACTTTTGGACCTCCGAGTTCTTCCTCAGCCTTCTCCCTTGGCCCTTTCCCCACCTCAATATTCATTCTGTTTACGAGGAAGAGAGATCAGAGAACGAGCCGCACGGCCAGCCGCCGCGGGGGGATGCCGAGCGGCAGGGGGAACGCGCCGCATGCCGCACCGTGCCCCGACCGTGCCCCCGGACCCGGCCAGGGCGATTCACTTGTCAACGGGGGGTGAGAACCGCTGCTGCCAGCGGAAAGCGCCCATCGACGCGCCTCTTGCCTTCCCCGCGGATATGTGATGGGGAGAGGAGGTGCGGAGCCGCCGTGCCAGGGACAGGAACATCTGTCTCGGCGACCGCCGGCCCCCACCGCGCCTCTCGGCGGGGTTGCGGCTCCCCGCGGAACAGGGCAGGGGATGTGTGTGCAAATTCCCGGGAGCTCCGCAGCACGGTCCCGGCCCGCTCCCCTCGCGCGCTGGGAGTGGTGGCGGCAGCTCCGACAGGTTGCCCGCGGCAGGACTAAGAAAACGGCGGAAAATCAGCGCGACCCACCCGCGCCCGACCCGCGTACCTGCAGGACGTTGGTGTGGCGCAGCCGCTGCAGCAGGATCATCTCTTTGACGATCTTGTATGCGGCCAGGCGGTAGCAGTCCCCCAGGGCGGAGAACTGCCGCACGCAATGGGCGATGTCGTGCCCGCCGAAGTCCACAGCTTTCAGAGCCACGGCCAGCGTGCGGTTGAGGACCGCCTTGTAGACCGCCTTGGTGTACCCCGAGCCCAGGTACTGGACGCCGCTGACATCGCGGATGTCGCGGCAGCCCAGCAGCGGCGGCTCCAGCGAGAGCTCGGCCGAGGCGCCCGCCCAC